>NW_027271941.1:0-302500 GCF_040938485.1 Diadema antillarum | reverse complement strand
AACATGTGTGTATACAATGTGTGAACTAATGATTGATGGTTGAGTCAATGTTTTTACTGTTTGAACGTCACTGTACAGTGTAAATTAGGCCCTACGTCCATGTGACGGGGGATGGGCATTCAGGGTAATATCTTTGGAGTGACTGTTGCGTAATGTATACTGAGTATAATATTATTATTTTGTATCGTAATTTGTTGTTTTGTTGAATATGACAAGGGCAATAATAAACAAACATACAGCCCAAATAAACATGAAAAATAAGTGAAAACGCGCTGGCATTCATTACCCATCTATACACGCCTATAGGGGGATTCACACGTATAAAAATTACTGGGTAACAAAATGAGAAATTTGTAACCCGCTAGTAAACTGAGTTCTTTGCACGAGTGGACAAAAACCCAACAAAGCGCGGTCAGCAGCGCAATGCTAAACCCAAGAAATCTTGCTGTTATTAGCGCGCTAATCTTTGTCCCGCAGATACGTGTGAACGGTCGACCACAAAAACTCGAATCTTTCATATCCCATCATTCATAGCGCACGCCACAACGGCGTGCACTCGACAATGTATGTGAGGTTCAAGAACAATGCTTGTAGTTTTATCGATTTATCGATAGGCAATTAGCGAGTTACTAGTATTTCTGTAAGGGAGAAAGGCTGCAAAAATAAAAACAGACAAATAAAGAAACAGACAAAAAGCCCAACAAACTCTAGTTTCCGAGCGCATAGTATACTCTACTAACCAATTAATTTGGAGAGTGTCGATTAACGGTTTCAACAAAAACAAAGAAAACAAATAAAACAAAACAAAATAAAAACTCGAGTTTCGGGGAACTTGGTAACCCGCTATATGGTACGTACAAACGCGGCTACTAAGTAACACTCGTGGACCTTACGTACAATCCTATACTATAATACTCGAAGTTGTTGTTGTTGTCGCGGCCTTATGTATTTCCTGTTTTATTTCGGCGTTGCTGGTTTCTCTATCTCCTCCCGAGCCGTCGGCTCCGGGCAGCTGCGACCGGTGCCGTCGGCCGCAGGAGAGTATCCTACATCGAATGGCGCTGGTTTCGTCCCCTCTCCGCCTCCGTGTCGACGTCGAGGACGAAAAAGAAAAATTAATTAGCTACATGCATAATGCATTTTTGTGCGTGACGAAAGAGCCGAGCGTTTCAATATTCACGGAACCTGCGCTGGCCTCCTGCTTTCTCGATCTTCCATCTTTTAGCTTGCAGAGACACTGGGGGATACTAAAGATGATGGTGCAGCGAAATCTCTGACATCTTCCGGCGGACGCGCACGCACACACACAATGTACCTCGCAGAACTCTACACACTCTACACTGTGTGTATAGTTCTGTGATGTACCTTTGCCTCCGCCTGTTACCTGTACTGAATGTATTGACGATGGTTACACGAATCTGTGTTTGCGTGATGATATGGACTACAAGGGCATTTACGTACAGTTCGCCATTATTGGCGTCCCCAAATGAAAACAACGAACGTTGTTATGTAATTGTATTTTGCACAACTGCAGAATACGCAGCTCAGGTACGTCATTTAGTTTGCTCGCCGTTTGCTCTCAAGTCCGATGTCATTGTACGCAGACTGTTTAGGACGCGGCTAAATATATTTGCCGATCGTACCCTACCATATCAGATTACACGCGCAGCTGTGTCCATTCGTTTACTGCAGAGCTGCTGTAATCATACATATTCATAAGATGAGCGGACGTAGAGGAAAACCTCGCTTTGCCGACCGCCTATTTTTAAAATTGCAAGTGGAAATAGAATGTGTGGTTCTATGGTCTATCAAACCAAGTTTTGGTGACAAAAAAAAAAAGAGGGAGCAAATGAAGACGAATGCAGTGATGTATATATTCTTCTTTCTTCCATAACATGGGGAAAATATTAAAGAAAAAAAATACGAGGTCGTGAGACCCTACTCCCACGGGTGCCTATCAAACCTGATGACTATGATCTCCCCCTCCCCAAATAATAACAATGATAATAATAATAATAGTAATAATAATAATAATAATAATAACGATAATGATAATAATAATATAATAATAACTATAATAGGAGCAATAATTGTAGGCCTAATATTGATTATGATAATGTACAGTCTGAAGCAGATGTAGTTCTATATGATATATCAAGCCAAGTTTTGGTGATCAAAAACAACAAGGAGGGAGCAAAATTATGAAGACGAAAATATCTTATTTTTCTCTCATAACGTGGGGAAAAGAAACATGAAAAAAAAAACACACATAACAAACCGAGGCCTTGAGACCAGCCGTGGATTCCCGCGGGTGCCCGCGTGGATGCAAGAGCAGGGGGTAATCAAAGTCATAGTGTTAATATCTACCCGTTTCAACGGGAACAACCTGTGGGCAGAACTTTCGGGGAATCTCATATGCGTTTTTGGTAATTTTTCCCTGAATGTTTTTGTTTTTTGCCCTGCGGAGGTGGAAATGTGTGTGTGCGTGAGGGGGGGGGGGGAGGGGTGAGGGGCAACAAGACAACTGTTGGACTTCAACGGGTGCAAATAACCCCTCGAAACTCAAGTTCTATAATAAGAGCAAGTAGTGGCGGGAATGATCCCTACCAATGGACCGGATCGCCAGGCATATACTACAAAAATGTATTATAAAATTTCTGGGAAGGGTGGTCATTTAGAAGACAGCACAATTAACGAAAGAATGAGAAGACTTTTCTTTTTATTTCTTCAATAAAAATGTGCAAAATCGTATTATGAGAAAAAAAAATAAAACCCCTCAGACCCGTGGATTTCCACGGGTGCTGCTAGTCCTATACTATAATACTCGAAGTTGTTGTTGTTGTCGCGGCCTTATGTATGTCCTGTTTTATTTCGGCGTTGCTGGTTTCTCTATCTCCTCCCGAGCCGTCGGCTCCGGGCAGTTGCGACCGTTGCCGTCGGCCGCAGGAGAGTATCCTACATCGAATGGCGTGGGTTTCGTCCCCTCTCCGCCTCCGTGTCGACGTCGAGGACGAAAAAGAAAAATTAATTAGCTACATGCATAATGCATTTTTGTGCGTGACGAAAGAGCCGAGCGTTTCAATATTCACGGAACCTGCGCTGGCCTCCTGCTTTCTCGATCTTCCATCTTTTAGCTTGCAGAGACACTGGGGGATACTAAAGATGATGGTGCAGCGAAATCTCTGACATCTTCCGGCGGACGCGCACGCACACACACAATGTACCTCGCACAAAGAGATTAATCTCTTTGACCTCGCAGAACTCTATACACACTCTACACTGTGTGTATATAGTTCTGTGATGTACCTTTGCCTCCGCCTGTTACGTGTACTGAATGTATTGACGATGGTTACACGAATCTGTGTGTGCGTGATATGGACTACAAGGGCATTTACGTACAGTTCGCCATTATTGGCGTCCCCAAATGAAAACAACGAACGTTGGTTATGTAATTGTATTTTGCACAACTGCAGAATACTATATGCAGCTCAGGTACGTCATTTAGTTTGCTCGCCGTTTGCTCTCAAGTCCGGTGTCATTGTACGCCAACTGTTTAGGACGCGGCTAAATATATTTGCCGATCGTACCCTTACATATCAGATTACACGCGCAGCTGTGTCCATTCGTTTACTGCAGAGCTGCTGTAATCATACATATTCATAAGATGAGCGGACGTAGAGGAAAACCTCGCTTTACCGACCGCCTATTTTTAAAATTGCAAGTGGAAATAGAATGTGTGGTTCTATGGTCTATCAAACCAAGTTTTGGTGACAAAAAAAAAAAGAGGGAGCAAATGAAGACGAATGCAGTGATGTATATATTCTTCTTTCTTCCATAACATGGGAAAAATATTAAAGAAAAAAAATACGAGGTCGTGAGAACCTACTCCCACGGGTGCCTATTAAACCTGATGACTATGATCTCCCCCTCCCCAAATAATAACAATGATGATAAAATTAATAATAATAATAATAATAATAATGATAAGGATAATTATAATAATGATATAATAATAACAATAATAGGAGCAATAATTGTAGGCCTAATATTAATTATGATAATGTACAATCTGAAGCAGATGTAGTTCTATATTAATATGATATATCAAGCCAAGTTTTGGTGATTAAAAACAACAAGGAGGGAGCAAAATTATGAAGACGAAAATATCTTATTTTTCTCTCATAACGTGGGGAAAAGAAACATGAAAAAAAAAACACACATAACAAACCGAGGCCTTGAGACCAGCCGTGGATTCCCGCGGGTGCCCGCGTGGATGCAAGAGCAGGGGGTAATCAAAGTCATAGTGTTAATATCTACCCGTTTCAACGGGAACAACCTGTGGGCAGAACTTTCGGGGAATCTCATATGCGTTTTTGGTAATTTTTCCCTGAATGTTTTTGTTTTTTGCCCTGCGGAGGTGGAAATGTGTGTGTGCGTGAGGGGGGGGGGGGGGGAGGGGTGAGGGGCAACAAGACAACTGTTGGACTTCAACGGGTGCAAATAACCCCTCGAAACTCAAGTTCTATAATAAGAGCAAGTAGTGGCGGGAATGATCCCTACCAATGGACCGGATCGCCTGGCATATACTACAAAAATGTATTATAAAATTTCTGGGAAGGGTGGTCATTTAGAAGACAGCACAATTAACGAAAGAATGAGAAGACTTTTCTTTTTATTTCTTCAATAAAAATGTGCAAAATCGTATTATGAGAAAAAAAAATAAAACCCCTCAGACCCGTGGATTTCCACGGGTGCTGCTAGTCCTATACTATAATACTCGAAGTTGTTGTTGTTGTCGCGGCCTTATGTATGTCCTGTTTTATTTCGGCGTTGCTGGTTTCTCTATCTCCTCCCGAGCCGTCGGCTCCGGGCAGTTGCGACCGTTGCCGTCGGCCGCAGGAGAGTATCCTACATCGAATGGCGTGGGTTTCGTCCCCTCTCCGCCTCCGTGTCGACGTCGAGGACGAAAAAGAAAAATTAATTAGCTACATGCATAATGCATTTTTGTGCGTGACGAAAGAGCCGAGCGTTTCAATATTCACGGAACCTGCGCTGGCCTCCTGCTTTCTCGATCTTCCATCTTTTAGCTTGCAGAGACACTGGGGGATACTAAAGATGATGGTGCAGCGAAATCTCTGACATCTTCCGGCGGACGCGCACGCACACACACAATGTACCTCGCACAAAGAGATTAATCTCTTTGACCTCGCAGAACTCTATACACACTCTACACTGTGTGTATATAGTTCTGTGATGTACCTTTGCCTCCGCCTGTTACGTGTACTGAATGTATTGACGATGGTTACACGAATCTGTGTGTGCGTGATATGGACTACAAGGGCATTTACGTACAGTTCGCCATTATTGGCGTCCCCAAATGAAAACAACGAACGTTGGTTATGTAATTGTATTTTGCACAACTGCAGAATACTATATGCAGCTCAGGTACGTCATTTAGTTTGCTCGCCGTTTGCTCTCAAGTCCGGTGTCATTGTACGCCAACTGTTTAGGACGCGGCTAAATATATTTGCCGATCGTACCCTTACATATCAGATTACACGCGCAGCTGTGTCCATTCGTTTACTGCAGAGCTGCTGTAATCATACATATTCATAAGATGAGCGGACGTAGAGGAAAACCTCGCTTTACCGACCGCCTATTTTTAAAATTGCAAGTGGAAATAGAATGTGTGGTTCTATGGTCTATCAAACCAAGTTTTGGTGACAAAAAAAAAAAGAGGGAGCAAATGAAGACGAATGCAGTGATGTATATATTCTTCTTTCTTCCATAACATGAAAAAAATATTAAAGAAAAAAAATACGAGGTCGTGAGAACCTACTCCCACGGGTGCCTATTAAACCTGATGACTATGATCTCCCCCTCCCCAAATAATAACAATGATGATAAAATTAATAATAATAATAATAATAATAATGATAAGGATAATTATAATAATGATATAATAATAACAATAATAGGAGCAATAATTGTAGGCCTAATATTAATTATGATAATGTACAATCTGAAGCAGATGTAGTTCTATATTAATATGATATATCAAGCCAAGTTTTGGTGATTAAAAACAACAAGGAGGGAGCAAAATTATGAAGACGAAAATATCTTATTTTTCTCTCATAACGTGGGGAAAAGAAACATGAAAAAAAAAACACACATAACAAACCGAGGCCTTGAGACCAGCCGTGGATTCCCGCGGGTGCCCGCGTGGATGCAAGAGCAGGGGGTAATCAAAGTCATAGTGTTAATATCTACCCGTTTCAACGGGAACAACCTGTGGGCAGAACTTTCGGGGAATCTCATATGCGTTTTTGGTAATTTTTCCCTGAATGTTTTTGTTTTTTGCCCTGCGGAGGTGGAAATGTGTGTGTGCGTGAGGGGGGGGGGGGAGGGGTGAGGGGCAACAAGACAACTGTTGGACTTCAACGGGTGCAAATAACCCCTCGAAACTCAAGTTCTATAATAAGAGCAAGTAGTGGCGGGAATGATCCCTACCAATGGACCGGATCGCCTGGCATATACTACAAAAATGTATTATAAAATTTCTGGGAAGGGTGGTCATTTAGAAGACAGCACAATTAACGAAAGAATGAGAAGACTTTTCTTTTTATTTCTTCAATAAAAATGTGCAAAATCGTATTATGAGAAAAAAAAAATAAAAACCCCTCAGACCCGTGGATTTCCACGGGTGCTGCTAGTCCTATACTATAATACTCGAAGTTGTTGTTGTTGTCGCGGCCTTATGTATGTCCTGTTTTATTTCGGCGTTGCTGGTTTCTCTATCTCCTCCCGAGCCGTCGGCTCCGGGCAGTTGCGACCGTTGCCGTCGGCCGCAGGAGAGTATCCTACATCGAATGGCGTGGGTTTCGTCCCCTCTCCGCCTCCGTGTCGACGTCGAGGACGAAAAAGAAAAATTAATTAGCTACATGCATAATGCATTTTTGTGCGTGACGAAAGAGCCGAGCGTTTCAATATTCACGGAACCTGCGCTGGCCTCCTGCTTTCTCGATCTTCCATCTTTTAGCTTGCAGAGACACTGGGGGATACTAAAGATGATGGTGCAGCGAAATCTCTGACATCTTCCGGCGGACGCGCACGCACACACACAATGTACCTCGCACAAAGAGATTAATCTCTTTGACCTCGCAGAACTCTATACACACTCTACACTGTGTGTATATAGTTCTGTGATGTACCTTTGCCTCCGCCTGTTACGTGTACTGAATGTATTGACGATGGTTACACGAATCTGTGTGTGCGTGATATGGACTACAAGGGCATTTACGTACAGTTCGCCATTATTGGCGTCCCCAAATGAAAACAACGAACGTTGGTTATGTAATTGTATTTTGCACAACTGCAGAATACTATATGCAGCTCAGGTACGTCATTTAGTTTGCTCGCCGTTTGCTCTCAAGTCCGGTGTCATTGTACGCCAACTGTTTAGGACGCGGCTAAATATATTTGCCGATCGTACCCTTACATATCAGATTACACGCGCAGCTGTGTCCATTCGTTTACTGCAGAGCTGCTGTAATCATACATATTCATAAGATGAGCGGACGTAGAGGAAAACCTCGCTTTACCGACCGCCTATTTTTAAAATTGCAAGTGGAAATAGAATGTGTGGTTCTATGGTCTATCAAACCAAGTTTTGGTGACAAAAAAAAAAAAGAGGGAGCAAATGAAGACGAATGCAGTGATGTATATATTCTTCTTTCTTCCATAACATGAAAAAAATATTAAAGAAAAAAAATACGAGGTCGTGAGAACCTACTCCCACGGGTGCCTATTAAACCTGATGACTATGATCTCCCCCTCCCCAAATAATAACAATGATGATAAAATTAATAATAATAATAATAATAATAATGATAAGGATAATTATAATAATGATATAATAATAACAATAATAGGAGCAATAATTGTAGGCCTAATATTAATTATGATAATGTACAATCTGAAGCAGATGTAGTTCTATATTAATATGATATATCAAGCCAAGTTTTGGTGATTAAAAACAACAAGGAGGGAGCAAAATTATGAAGACGAAAATATCTTATTTTTCTCTCATAACGTGGGGAAAAGAAACATGAAAAAAAAAACACACATAACAAACCGAGGCCTTGAGACCAGCCGTGGATTCCCGCGGGTGCCCGCGTGGATGCAAGAGCAGGGGGTAATCAAAGTCATAGTGTTAATATCTACCCGTTTCAACGGGAACAACCTGTGGGCAGAACTTTCGGGGAATCTCATATGCGTTTTTGGTAATTTTTCCCTGAATGTTTTTGTTTTTTGCCCTGCGGAGGTGGAAATGTGTGTGTGCGTGAGGGGGGGGGGGGAGGGGTGAGGGGCAACAAGACAACTGTTGGACTTCAACGGGTGCAAATAACCCCTCGAAACTCAAGTTCTATAATAAGAGCAAGTAGTGGCGGGAATGATCCCTACCAATGGACCGGATCGCCAGGCATATACTACAAAAATGTATTATAAAATTTCTGGGAAGGGTGGTCATTTAGAAGACAGCACAATTAACGAAAGAATGAGAAGACTTTTCTTTTTATTTCTTCAATAAAAATGTGCAAAATCGTATTATGAGAAAAAAAAAATAAAACCCCTCAGACCCGTGGATTTCCACGGGTGCTGCTAGTCCTATACTATAATACTCGAAGTTGTTGTTGTTGTCGCGGCCTTATGTATGTCCTGTTTTATTTCGGCGTTGCTGGTTTCTCTATCTCCTCCCGAGCCGTCGGCTCCGGGCAGTTGCGACCGTTGCCGTCGGCCGCAGGAGAGTATCCTACATCGAATGGCGTGGGTTTCGTCCCCTCTCCGCCTCCGTGTCGACGTCGAGGACGAAAAAGAAAAATTAATTAGCTACATGCATAATGCATTTTTGTGCGTGACGAAAGAGCCGAGCGTTTCAATATTCACGGAACCTGCGCTGGCCTCCTGCTTTCTCGATCTTCCATCTTTTAGCTTGCAGAGACACTGGGGGATACTAAAGATGATGGTGCAGCGAAATCTCTGACATCTTCCGGCGGACGCGCACGCACACACACAATGTACCTCGCACAAAGAGATTAATCTCTTTGACCTCGCAGAACTCTATACACACTCTACACTGTGTGTATATAGTTCTGTGATGTACCTTTGCCTCCGCCTGTTACGTGTACTGAATGTATTGACGATGGTTACACGAATCTGTGTGTGCGTGATATGGACTACAAGGGCATTTACGTACAGTTCGCCATTATTGGCGTCCCCAAATGAAAACAACGAACGTTGGTTATGTAATTGTATTTTGCACAACTGCAGAATACTACATGCAGCTCAGGTACGTCATTTAGTTTGCTCGCCGTTTGCTCTCAAGTCCGGTGTCATTGTACGCCAACTGTTTAGGACACGGCTAAATATATTTGCCGATCGTACTCTTACATATCAGATTACACGCGCAGCTGTGTCCATTCGTTTACTGCAGAGCTGCTGTAATCATACATATTCATAAGATGAGCGGACGTAGAGGAAAACCTCGCTTTACCGACCGCCTATTTTTAAAATTGCAAGTGGAAATAGAATGTGTGGTTCTATGGTCTATCAAACCAAGTTTTGGTGACAAAAAAAAAAAAGAGGGAGCAAATGAAGACGAATGCAGTGATGTATATATTCTTCTTTCTTCCATAACATGAAAAAAATATTAAAGAAAAAAAATACGAGGTCGTGAGAACCTACTCCCACGGGTGCCTATTAAACCTGATGACTATGATCTCCCCCTCCCCAAATAATAACAATGATGATAAAATTAATAATAATAATAATAATAGTAATAATAAGGATAATGATAATAATGATATAATAATAACAATAATAGGAGCAATAATTGTAGGCCTAATATTAATTATGATAATGTACAATCTGAAGCAGATGTAGTTCTATATTAATATGATATATCAAGCCAAGTTTTGGTGATTAAAAACAACAAGGAGGGAGCAAAATTATGAAGACGAAAATATCTTATTTTTCTCTCATAACGTGGGGAAAAGAAACATGAAAAAAAAAAACACACATAACAAACCGAGGCCTTGAGACCAGCCGTGGATTCCCGCGGGTGCCCGCGTGGATGCAAGAGCAGGGGGTAATCAAAGTCATAGTGTTAATATCTTCCTGTGGGCAGAACTTTCGGGGAATCTCATTTGCGTTTTTGGTATTTTTTCCCTGAATGTTTTTGTTTTTTGCCCTGCGGAGGTGGAAATGTGTGTGTGCGTGAGGGGGGGGGGGAGGGGTGAGGGGCAACAAGACAACTGTTGGACTTCAACGGGTGCAAATAACCCCTCGAAACTCAAGTTCTATAATAAAAGCAAGTAGTGGCGGGAATGATCCCTACCAATGGACCGGATCGCCTGGCATATACTACAAAAATGTATTATAAAATTTCTGGGAAGGGTGGTCATTTAGAAGACAGCACAATTAACGAAAGAATGAGAAGACTTTTCTTTTTATTTCTTCAATAAAAATGTGCAAAATCGTATTATGAGAAAAAAAAATAAAACCCCTCAGACCCGTGGATTTCCACGGGTGCTGCTAGTCCTATACTATAATACTCGAAGTTGTTGTTGTTGTCGCGGCCTTATGTATTTTCTGTTTTATTTCGGCGTTGCTGGTTTCTCTATCTCCTCCCGAGCCGTCGGCTCCGGGCAGTTGCGACCGGTGCCGTCGGCCGCAGGAGAGTATCCTACATCGAATGGCGCGGGTTTCGTCCCCTCTCCGCCTCCGTGTCGACGTCGAGGACGAAAAAGAAAAATTAATTAGCTACATGCATAATGCATTTTTGTGCGTGACGAAAGAGCCGAGCGTTTCAATATTCACGGAACCTGCGCTGGCCTCCTGCTTTCTCGATCTTCCATCTTTTAGCTTGCAGAGACACTGGGGGATACTAAAGATGATGGTGCAGCGAAATCTCTGACATCTTCCGGCGGACGCGCACGCACACACACAATGTACCTCGCAGAACTCTATACACACTCTACAAGGGCATTTACGTACAGTTCGGCATAATTGGCGTCCCCAAATGAAAACAACGAACGTTGGTTATGTAATTGTATTTTGCACAACTGCAGAATACTATATGCAGCTCAGGTACGTCATTTAGTTTGCTCGCCGTTTGCTCTCAAGTCCGGTGTCATTGTACGCAGACTGTTTAGGACGCGGCTAAATATATTTGCCGATCGTACCCTTACATATCAGATTACACGCGCAGCTGTGTCCATTCGTTTACTGCAGAGCTGCTGTAATCATACATATTCATAAGATGAGCGGACGTAGAGGAAAACCTCGCTTTGCCGACCGCCTATTTTTAAAATTGCAAGTGGAAATAGAATGTGTGGTTCTATGGTCTATCAAACCAAGTTTTGGTGATAAAAAAAAGAGGGAGCAAATGAAGACGAATGCAGTGATGTATATATTCTTATTTCTTCCAAAACATGGGAAAAATATTAAAGAAAATAAATACGAGGTCGTGAGAACCTACTCACACGGGTGCCTATTAAACCTGATGACTATGATCTCCCCCTCCCCAAATACTCACAGTAATAACAATGATGATGATGATAATAATAATAATAATAATAATAATAATAAGGATAATGATAATAATGATATAATAATAACAATAATAGGAGCAATAATTGTAGGCCTAATATTAATTATGATAATGTACAATCTGAAGCAGATGTAGTTCTATATTAATATGATATATCAAGCCAAGTTTTGGTGATTAAAAACAAAAAGGAGGGAGCAAAATTATGAAGACGAAAATATCTTATTTTTCTCTCATAACGTGGGGAAAAGAAACATGAAAAAAAAAACCCACAAAACAAACCGAGGCCTTGAGACCAGCCGTGGATTCCCGCGGGTGCCCGCGTGGATGCAAGAGCAGGGGGTAATCAAAGTTAATATCTTCCCGTTTCGACGGGAACAACCTGTGGGCAGAACTTTCGGGGAATCTCATTTGCGTTTTTGGTAATTTTTCCCTGAATGTTTTTGTTTTTTGCCCTGCGGAGGTGGAAATGTGTGTGTGCGTGAGGGGGGGGGGGGTGAGGGGCAACAAGACAACTGTTGGACTTCAACGGGTGCAAATAACCCCTCGAAACTCAAGTTCTATAATAAAAGCAAGTAGTGGCGGGAATGATCCCTACCAATGGACCGGATCGCCTGGCATATACTACAAAAATGTATTATAAAATTTCTGGGAAGGGTGGTCATTTAGAAGACAGCACAATTAACGAAAGAATGAGAAGACTTTTCTTTTTATTTCTTCAATAAAAATGTGCAAAATCGTATTATGAGAAAAAAAAATAAAACCCCTCAGACCCGTGGATTTCCACGGGTGCTGCTAGTCCTATACTATAATACTCGAAGTTGTTGTTGTTGTCGCGGCCTTATGTATTTTCTGTTTTATTTCGGCGTTGCTGGTTTCTCTATCTCCTCCCGAGCCGTCGGCTCCGGGCAGTTGCGACCGGTGCCGTCGGCCGCAGGAGAGTATCCTACATCGAATGGCGCGGGTTTCGTCCCCTCTCCGCCTCCGTGTCGACGTCGAGGACGAAAAAGAAAAATTAATTAGCTACATGCATAATGCATTTTTGTGCGTGACGAAAGAGCCGAGCGTTTCAATATTCACGGAACCTGCGCTGGCCTCCTGCTTTCTCGATCTTCCATCTTTTAGCTTGCAGAGACACTGGGGGATACTAAAGATGATGGTGCAGCGAAATCTCTGACATCTTCCGGCGGACGCGCACGCACACACACAATGTACCTCGCAGAACTCTATACACACTCTACAAGGGCATTTACGTACAGTTCGGCATAATTGGCGTCCCCAAATGAAAACAACGAACGTTGGTTATGTAATTGTATTTTGCACAACTGCAGAATACTATATGCAGCTCAGGTACGTCATTTAGTTTGCTCGCCGTTTGCTCTCAAGTCCGGTGTCATTGTACGCAGACTGTTTAGGACGCGGCTAAATATATTTGCCGATCGTACCCTTACATATCAGATTACACGCGCAGCTGTGTCCATTCGTTTACTGCAGAGCTGCTGTAATCATACATATTCATAAGATGAGCGGACGTAGAGGAAAACCTCGCTTTGCCGACCGCCTATTTTTAAAATTGCAAGTGGAAATAGAATGTGTGGTTCTATGGTCTATCAAACCAAGTTTTGGTGACAAAAAAAAGAGGGAGCAAATGAAGACGAATGCAGTGATGTATATATTCTTATTTCTTCCAAAACATGGGAAAAATATTAAAGAAAATAAATACGAGGTCGTGAGAACCTACTCACACGGGTGCCTATTAAACCTGATGACTATGATCTCCCCCTCCCCAAATACTCACAGTAATAACAATGATGATGATGATAATAATAATAATAATAATAATAATAATAAGGATAATGATAATGATATAATAATAACAATAATAGGAGCAATAATTGTAGGCCTAATATTAATTATGATAATGTACAATCTGAAGCAGATGTAGTTCTATATTAATATGATATATCAAGCCAAGTTTTGGTGATTAAAAACAAAAAGGAGGGAGCAAAATTATGAAGACGAAAATATCTTATTTTTCTCTCATAACGTGGGGAAAAGAAACATGAAAAAAAAACCCACAAAACAAACCGAGGCCTTGAGACCAGCCGTGGATTCCCGCGGGTGCCCGCGTGGATGCAAGAGCAGGGGGTAATCAAAGTTAATATCTTCCCGTTTCGACGGGAACAACCTGTGGGCAGAACTTTCGGGGAATCTCATTTGCGTTTTTGGTAATTTTTCCCTGAATGTTTTTGTTTTTTGCCCTGCGGAGGTGGAAATGTGTGTGTGCGTGAGGGGGGGGGGGGTGAGGGGCAACAAGACAACTGTTGGACTTCAACGGGTGCAAATAACCCCTCGAAACTCAAGTTCTATAATAAAAGCAAGTAGTGGCGGGAATGATCCCTACCAATGGACCGGATCGCCTGGCATATACTACAAAAATGTATTATAAAATTTCTGGGAAGGGTGGTCATTTAGAAGACAGCACAATTAACGAAAGAATGAGAAGACTTTTCTTTTTATTTCTTCAATAAAAATGTGCAAAATCGTATTATGAGAAAAAAAAATTAAACCCCTCAGACCCGTGGATTTCCACGGGTGCTGCTAGTTTCCTTCATAATACCCTATCAGTACAATGATACAACATGCGCTTGTTCACCCGGATCGTTCGCATTCATGATCATGCATGTCTTGATATTGTGTTTACTATCTTTCCAGTATGTAGAATATCTACGCGACATTAGCCAGATCCACACGTATAACAACATAGCGGGATGACGACCCAGGATGACGATTGAACTCCAAATCTCGAGATTTTTCCCCCTCTTCACGCGTTTGCAAGTACCGACAATATTTACGCAGCTGCGGTGTGATGTTATCATTTACCCATTATTGTGATGCTCGCTTGAATGATGGAATATAAAATCTGGAGATGAGTAAAGTATTTTCGGTCAGCCGTTTACGCGGTCACCGGGAGCAAATCAGCGCACTATTTCAGAAATCAAGTGCAAGATTTGTTGGGGGTACCGTCGCGATGCTGATCGCGCAAATTAGTGGGATTTTGTGTGCACATTTGCAAAAATCTCGAGATTACGATGGTCATGTAAATCTCGAGATTTGTATCCCGCTTTTTGGCATACGCGCGAACCCTAATAGTGGCTCTTGTGTTTGTGGGGATATAATTGTGTGCAAAACTTAGAACAATGTACAGTACACTGTATTAAAAAAAAAAATACGGCCTAATAGTACACCATGATATAGTCTACTGCCGATTCCACAGCAGAGTAGATTACCAAAGGAACTGTTCACACAGTTTGAACAACCACCGTGGATACTCGCTGTGATGCCATCAACGTCGTTCCCCAATGTTCAACTCTTTAGACAGGTGGGCAGTGGTAGCAGCGGGCCAGATGGAATGACAGGCCTCGGGCTGGGCATGATTTTCGCCAGGAACGTTCAGGCTGTGAAGGGGCTCAGCCGAACTTCGGAGAGGTGGAGGAAGAAACTTTTCGGGAGAAAGACAGATGGATAAAGCGACTTGTCTCTGGCGATACTTCGTGGCCGGGAATAGAAAATCGGCATGTCCGAACCTCTCCAATTTTTTTAGTGCTTTTGGTTTTGTTATTTTGTTGAACACATCTGCCTGTGTAATAAAGAACGAAACAGAAACATTTTCATATATAATTTTATCATTACCATGGTTCCATGAGTAGAGATTTTCTTCAACTAATATACGATTCAATTGCACATCCCGTAGTTTATGTACCAGAGTAAAATGATATTCACACAATGCCTTCCATTCTGACTAATAAGAAATTCGCGGAATAAAAATAAGCGTTATATAGGTCGATATAGGCCTTACGTGTTTTCACATTCTAAAAAAAAACACAAAACAAAATAAAACAAAAACACAATACACATGCACACACACACAATGCGAAAAAGAACAGGTCACGTTTGTTGATATATTTATTAGAATAACATTACCTTTGTTGACTGGCTTCCAATGCGCATTCCTGTCTTTTCTCGGTTTGCTCCTGAGATCTATTAAACAAAATTGATAGAGTGGAATTAGAGATTCATTCTTTTTTCACGCGTAAACGTATATTGAAAGAGTAACGTCGGGTCATACAACGTATCTCATTGACTACCATGATTCATCGCAATACCCCGCGTTCCCTGTTAATGGAATCAATTGAGTTTTCACAAGTTAATTCCGAGACAAACTTGAGTTTTATTTATTCATTTATTTTTGGTGTCCTGTTCGGATCGCTTACAAAAACGTTCAATTCGAATTTTGATGCCCCGGAAAAAGAAATGTATCGTGGCCTACCAATGAAAGGAAACATTTTTTTTTTTCGACACAGTTCTCCGATGGAACCGTCAAAATATAAACTGTTCAGAAGTTTGGTGGTCTGATTTCATTTTCAGAGGTCCCGAGAAACCACTAAAGTGTCATTTGAGATGTAGAGTATCCATAGCCTACTGAAAGTGTAAAAGGAAAAGACATTGGTTGCATTCATAATCGACAATGTATGAAAAATTATACACGCATTGTTCCAAGGATGAATCCCTTTAGAGAAAAAAAAATACATCTGAAGATTTTTTTTTTCTCAGAAGGGATTCATCCGGGGAACATAATCATAGCATCCTAAAAAGTTTTAGAACCTGACATCAAGCTGTTCTCACTGACTGTGATAAGAAATTATGAAATGGAAATGGAATTATGCAACCTGCAAATCATCTTATAGCTTGTCAAATTACAAAATCTATTTCATATTTCCATTCATTATAACTTTCATAATCATTCAGCACTTCAAAGAAAAGGGCACATCAAAGCAAACAGCAATTCATCATGATGGATCTATGTACACTACAATATGTACGATCGATCTACATAGATGGACAAAACTGACACAGTCAATGAACAACCTACAGTGTTCTACGGCATATACATGTAGAGTCTCAGTCAATTTAATAATAACAAACAGTAATTGAAGAGCTTTGAAAACAAAAGCAAACAAATCAAAATACAAATCAAAATACATATAAAAAAGTATATAGGATACTACGCAGAGAAAATTGAATGAAAAAGATACGCAAACACACGCACATTATCATGATGCATCGGACCACTGAACCTCCGCCAAACGGCCAGCGTTAGTTGTTATGTTGCAGGTACGTGTATTGTATACTTCATTTTTATGATTATGATATGACAGATTAATTACATCATAAGGATGAGCTATGTAATATGATGTAGAAACGGTTATTATAAATAGGGGCTACTCAAAGGTAGGGAAAAGAAAATGACACGACGAGGGTGTAATGCTGCCGCGCCATTGTGTTCCCCTGTTTCTGATACTACCTAGTAGTATACAGTGTAGATCATCCCCTTCCAAATCTCATGTAAACTATACTCGACAGAAATTATGATCACCCCTTACCCCCATTCTCTTTGGGCACATATTATTCACTTTTAGAATTAATAACGAATATTCCTTCATTTTTGACTAACGAATCTCCTTTTTGGAATAACGAGCCTTATTTCGTTTTCGGATCGATACACATAATCTTGAGAATACTATGGACGCTTCAGAATAAGGAAATTTATTTCATTTTCAGATCAACGAACACTCGGCACTAAGGGACCCTACTTCATTCTCGTTTGGCCGATTACCCCTTGCGAATTTCATTATTCAGAAATCTATTTTTCTGAACTTTTTACACGCATAAAACCTTAGTAAATCAAGGTGAAAAAATAAAGTAATCAAGTCTTTTGTGGGTCATCCTACATACATCTTTTCTAGCAGGCACAGGATATTCTTCACGAGATAAACTTCAAGCTCTCACATCATGCACTTACGGATAAAGATGGGTCGGACTGACTAACTTCTACTCTCAATGCCTGTATACTCACTTTTTCACTCAGGACATCGCGAGCTGGGGTCGGTAGATCCAGGTGTCGCGTCGGTTCATTTCTACGGGATGAAGGCACACTGCAAAAAGTCCGGTGTTGAATAGTGAACACCGAGCTGGTGTTAAATTTTCGGTGCTCATTTATGGTGTTAAATTAACACCTCTGGGTGTCATTTCCAAATTTTAAACTGTTTTTTGAAGAGTTTCTTAGTAACTGCACTTCTTGTTGATTTTTAATTTAAACAAGACGATCAAGAATTTTACATTAAAATACTAGATTTTTGAAAAAATGTGAAAATAAATTTACACCAAAGTAACACCAGCTGGTGTGGTCTCTTATTGAAGCTGGACGGGTGTTAAACCATTGATATTAACACCAACAAATATCAAATCAACACCATGTGGTGTCATTTTTGAATTAACACCAGTACAGTGTCAAAATAACACCAGGTACAGTGTCAAATTAACACCACGAAGTGTCAGGTGAACACTTTTCAACACCATCACAGTGCATTTTTAACACCTGTGGGTGTGGTCCTTTATTGAAGTTTGATCGGTGTTAGATTTAACACCCGTGGTGTTAAATCTAACACCGATGTTTTTACAGTGCATCTTGTCCAGTTTCAATAATCGCGATCCCTTCGTTGTCCCCTACGCCTCATTTCGAAATATTCTATATTCTTTTGCGAGATTTCTGGGTCGGAGACGTATGTATACCTCGTCTTGCAAAACCTAATCGTTTCAGTTGCTCTCGAGTCGGAATCCGTAGAGCTCTATACGCAGCATCACACCGAGGAAAAGAGACTACAATTGTATGTGCCCTCAAGTAAACAAACGGAACGACGCGACGGCTGATAGCGCAGTGCGATCACAGAACTCCACGCACACACGACGTGCATACAGGTCTGCAAATGTGCCATGAACCCCCATGATTACGCAATATTCTCTCGCCGCGCCGTCTCTCTCCCAAATTCACGGAGGTGAAAAGGTCAACCTCCCAGACCAAGCCTTGCGGTACACATCGCTCTATGGAACGCCATTAAGGAAACAATACAAAATTCATTTCACTCCAGCCAATATTCATTTCACTTTTAACAAATACATTTCACTTTTAACAAATACATTTCACTCACAAACATTGATTTTACTTTTTATAAAAATACATTCACTTTTCACAATAATACATTTCACTTTTAAATTAAAATTCATTTCACTTTTCACAAAAATACATTTCACTTTTGAATTAAACTTCATCTCACTTTTCACAAAAATACATTTTACTTTTGAATTAAAATTCATTTCACTTTTCACAAAAATACATTTCACTTTTACATAAAGATTCATTTCACTTTTCACAAAAATACATTTCACTTTTACATGAAGATTCATTTCACTTTCCACAAAAATACATTTCACTTTTAGATACAAATTCATTTCACTCTTCACAAAAATACATTTCACTTTGGCGTACCATATCACTCAGACGAAACCATTTCACTGCGCTAAAACCATTTCACTCTGATAAAACCATTTCACTCCGATAAAAAAAAATACGTTCCTCTTTTTTCCCGGCCAAAAGGTGGCGCCAGTCTGAGAGGAGTCACAGTGCCATGGCACTTAGCACTGAGCTGAGGTGAGTGGCCGGCCAGCTGGCCGGCTGGCTATGCAGTACCTAGATTTAGCGCGCTACGCTGGCGCGGAAGCGACGCGAGGCGAGCTAGCAGTCGACGGTCCTCGCCTCGGCCTCACTCACATGCACGCTCGTGCCGTTACATGCATACTACATCGAGAATTGAATCTACGCCTGACTTGCTGAATAATTAACGTGTGTTTTACAACGCTTTTCAACAGCGATGTTGTGGGGTAAGTTTGATGTCTGACTTCTTGTGATCGACATGCTATTTTTTCCGGTTCAAAATGAGTATTTTTTTTTGCGTTTAAATAGTATCTCGAAGTTGACATAGTATTTTTCCTCTTTCAAAACATTCCCGTGTTTATAGCTGGCTGCTGACCCATCTAAAAAGGTGATTGATGTGACTTTTTGTTCATCAGGTCGGCAATACTTCGTGCTTTACGCAGATACCAAGATCGACGGTGCCCTAGAAGCATAACTTGTGAAAAATTAGGCCTGAAGATTGCATTTTTAGAGGCCAAATAATGTATTCTAGTCCTCCGGAAGGTCACGTGATCGCATCTAGTGCGGAAGGGGACTTTTTCGGACCGTAAATGCACCGTTGTTAACGATCTCTGCGGAGGTGCAGGGTCAGTCCCATATATTGAAATTAGCGTTGTTCATTCGCTCAATTGGAACTTCGTGATATCGTGTGTTGGTACAGTGAGTCAGTGTAGGCCGGTGGCGGTAGGCCTACAATTGTATGTGGCGATGGCAATTTGTAAATTTGAATTTACAACTTATTCACAAAAATTGTACAGTGTACAATGTGTATGCTGTCTATAATAAACAGGGTCTTAGTCTTCATCTCTTAGTAGTTAATTATTGTATGATTTAGGCACCTACTCATCACTTAATACAAACAAGAACAGTATAGATTCAATATTATTATTATTATTAGTTTTTTTCTTTCGCATGGAGAAAGAAGGCACAAGAGCGATTCTAGTATTTGATGTAAACATAATTTTCATGACATGTTTAAGAGTTGACCCGGCTGCAATGTTAACACTAATAGAGTACCAGGCTATTTGAATTTTTCAAGTTGGTATACAGGTTGTCAGTAAATATAGAGATGTATTATTAGTCTTCCGCATCTACAATTTGTAACAATAAAGTTTACGAGGATGTCTGAATGAATGCAATTATTCTCAGAATAATATGAAGAGTTTGTTCGCAAAAACCGATAAGTCCATATTTGCCAAATGGAGATATTTGCGATTAAAGGTCAGGAAAAATAAAGAGAATACTACTAAGAAAATTTTTGCTTCTTTTGACCATAACTTCAAAAATGCCCTTTTATATGTAGTGACCAATATCTCATTCTTAAAAGGTGTTATTTTGTACTTTATGACAGAGACCGTACTTGAAAATCTTCAAAAATGGACTTATCGGTTTTTGCGAACAGACTCTTCATATGTTTACCATAGTACAGTGCATGTCTGTAGTTTCTCTCTGCTCGAATTGGGGTTTACTCCAACATAATGTTTTCGGACATGTTATTGTGAATAATGGTTTATAATATCATCTATGATTAATTTTCTCTATTTGTGTCACATTGTATATGTAGGTATCCCCAGTACCTGACATCACACCGATGGAACATGCATATTTAAGGTGATTCTCTTCTCTGTGGCCTCCAGGAAAATCTGCATGACATAACAGGAAGATCTACACTGTCAGTTCTATAGTGTATTTTGTTTTCTTGGATGCACACGTACCATTCAATCTCTGACAGATTTTTATCAAGGAGAGCACAGCTGTTTTGCAAGCGCTGAGTGACTTCCTCACAAGAATAGAAACAACTGATTAGTACACCTGTCAACTTTTTCATTTCATTGAAAAACCTAGAGCAGTATGTGATCATGATAACCTACCTCAGAAAGGTGCTAAATATGTGATATGATACAATAGGAAGAATGAAGTTGATATACAATTGTAACATATTACAGTATGTTACTGTATATCAACTTCATTCATCTTTACGGTAACATTTTTAGTAAAGAGGATGTACATGTATATTCTTTGAAAAGCACGGTTGTTGTAGTAAATGTGAAGTTCGACCATTACAGATACATCAATGTGTGGAACTATGCAAGATAGTATATGTTAAATTATGTGCATTTAAATTACTTTGGAGTTTGTACAGATGGCAGAATTATGAGCCCTGATTAAACTAAATATTATCCTTCATGATATTCTTGATAAATGTTATGGAAGCAAGTACATTGTACAGTATGAAGTAGTATCTGGACGTACATCCATTACTCGACAGGGGCATGTCTTGTTGCTGAAGGTATGAATTTAATTTGTACATCATCACTGAAGCACTATAAGAGGTTTAGTTAGTACATGTATGCATGTTTTATTGCTAATATTTTGGTTGTGACCCATTTCAGAAGAGGTTTCAAAGATGTAAGAATTCTGTTCGATCAGGAAGATACACAAGGTATGTCACCAAAAGGAATTGAACGGTCAAGAAGGGATAAGGAAGATGAAGATTTTGACACAACAGTTAGATAGATGATACATTACATTAGTACTTCCCCCAAATCAACCAAAATTTTGAACATGTTCGCATTGAACGGGCATGCTCTTATTAGATACCTATAAAGAAAAATTGTGGACCTTGTGAAAGGTAAGATGAGCAGATTTTTATAACACCTGGGGGGTTTCATGTGGGCCTGTAGTCTACCCCAGGGTTGTTGAGTGTTGTTACTGGTAAGGAGTTCGAATACACATTTGTATCATTCACTCAGTCATAACCATGGAGAGAGTGACACACAGATATTTTAAATGTGTATGATACTGCTTGTGTACATGTACTGATACATGTGTATTCAGTTGACAGAGATGTTGGGATGATTAGTTTGCCTTTTGACATTTCAGATAAGATTATATACAGTCAATGCTAAAGTTGGGAATGAAAGATTTCTTCACATAGATGTTTTGCAAGATGCTATAAGGCCAAATCTAATCTGTCTGTACTTGCCTTCAAAGTATTTAAGGGCATATGTACACCTTCAAAACATTCTCTGCTGTTTGGACTGTCGATGAAGTTTATATATTTTGTACATGTTTCATTTTGTTTCCAGTAAGTACACTTCATATGTATACATGTACACCTTCAAATTGCTCTTGCAGCTGCCAGTTTACTGTCACCCTCTATTCATGTGTGTGAAACCTTGGTGATGTGAATACTATAGTAGATACACGTATGTGTACCTGCCTTCAGAGTACTCAAGGGCATTTGTACACCCTCAAACATTCATGCAGTTTGAACTATTAATGAAGTTATCTCTGTACATGTATCATTTGAGTGAAACCTTGCCAAAAGTGTAGATGGCATGTAATTTACAGAGTATTGCCTCAAAACATTTGTGGTATTCTTGCTTGATTTTATTCACTTACATAACATTCAAGCCATATTCACAACTGTTTCATGTTTGTGCAACATCGGTATCAGTATAGTTTGTTTATTGCCAGTGTAAAAATTTGCCGGCATTTTATTTGTACAGATCTGCTCAATACAATGTAGCTCTGCAATTGTTCAAACTACTTGGTACTTTCATTTGCTCTTGTCTTATTACTGAGCTTCACCAGAAGATTTTTTTTTGAAATGTTCACTGTACATCACTGTTGTAGTCAAGACAGACTGATCCTACTCGCGTTCCTACATGTACTCACAAGACCGCTGACAGTTGTACCTTTCGCAGGTCTCTTACATGCCACTTGGCTGGAGACCGAGTCCAATACCACCACCAAAAAATAAATTAAAAATAATTAATAAATGGATGAATAAATAAATGAGAGATATAAATAAAAAAAAATAAAATGATCTAAAACTGCATTTGACTATACTGCTAAAAAGTAGATAAAACTGTAGACTGCTTATGCAGCTCTTACTTTAGGTATTATTTTTTTTTTTGTTATGTGTGTGATACATTGTCATGAAGATTGGTGGATACCTTGAAACTTAACTGCAATGTAGTTCTTTCAATACTTACATGTAATAAATAAATAAATAAATAAATATATATATATATATATATATATATATGGAGATGTATATACATTTATAAAGAAAAAAAACTTGTGGATTGTGCTCCTTTCTCTGTTGTTATTAATGAAAAAAAAGGTATTTTATTAATTGATGAGAATGGCAAGTGCAATAATGTATGTAAATTTCTCTGCCTAGTTAGGTAGGCCTATAGTAATAGAGTGAAGTAATGTAGTGAAGTCCTTGGGATTAACAGCTTTCTTTTGTTATATCAAAATGTTGTTATAACCAAGCATGTAAAAAAAAAAGTGGATAATGTAAGCGGAATTTCGATATAATGTAACTGTGTTCACTTTAGCGGAGTGAACGGTATAAGTAGTGGTTATACAGTAATGTATTTGAGTGGATGCTTAGGATGCTTTGAATTGAGAGAGAGTGATGTGAATGATTGATGGCAGAATGAAACTGAGAATCAGGCACTTCCTGTTGACGAAATCAGAAGGGTGGACAAAAGCAAACAAAACAAACATACATTGTATTATGAATAACAAGAACAAGACATGTAATCAAAAAAAGAGAGGGAGAGAGAGAGAGAGAGAGAGAGGGAGGCCCAGCAAGAGGCTGTAGACTATTAGTACGTAATGTCTAATGACAGACACAAGTACAGTATATCACAGCTAGACGCTCGAAACTGACCACGTGTATTTACGCTGGGGTCGCTCATACAGTAACACACACGTACAAAGGCATCGAGGACACACATCAATTTCTATATGTGGGACAGTACAGTACTTCGCGATTTCGTGCCGAGAAAAAAAGGAATGACATCCCTATGATATCAGCTGGCTGCTGACCCATCTACAAATCATCACATTACACTTTTAGGTATCATCTTAAAGCTGAATGAATTTCCTTTTACATGATATAACTTTTGTTGGTGCCCACGATGAAAAAGAAGACTTTTAGGAGGATTTTAGAAGAATATTTGTATCCATTATTTCCGGAACATCTGCAATTAGTTAGCCACGAAGTTGATAATCTTTCATGTCGTTCTTGGAAAAATCAACAAGATAGCATCCAAGTTTTAACCTTTACCTATCAAATAAAAGAAAAATCATGTGAAAACGTAATTCAGTGACCAAGATATGAGCATTTCAAAACGATTCTCCAATCGCGCTCTCTATGACTTGCGGGGTCAACTCGCGTGCGAGGACTTGGATATTCTAGACGGGTTTTTTCGGGCTTGCCGACTGACTGGCTACTCAGTAAATCTAGGTACTGCATGCATAGCCAGCCGGCCAGCTGGCCGGCTACTCACCTCAGCTCAGTGCTAACAAAGTGCCATGGCACTGTGACTCCTCTCAGACTGGCGCCACCTTTTGGCCGGGAAAAAAGAGGAACGTATTTTTTTTGTATCAGAGTGAAATGGTTTTATCAGAGTGAAATGGTTTTATCAGAGTGAAATGGTTTTAGCGCAGTGAAATGGTTTCGTCTCAGTGATATGGTACGCCAAAGTGAAATGTATTTTTGTGAAGAGTGAAATGAATTTGTATCTAAAAGTGAAATGTATTTTTATGAAAAGTGAAATGAATCTTTATGTAAAAGTGAAATGTATTTTTGTGAAAAGTGAAATGAATTTTAATTCAAAAGTGAAATGTATTTTTGTGAAAAGTGAGATGAAGTTTAATGCAAAAGTGAAATGTATTTTTGTGAAAAGTGAAATGAATTTTAATTTAAAAGTGAAATGTATTATTGTGAAAAGTGAAATGTATTTTTATAAAAAGTAAAATCAATGTTTGTGAGTGAAATGTATTTGTTAAAAGTGAAATGAATATTGGCTGGAGTGAAATGAATTTTGTATTGTTTCCTTAATGGCGTTCCATATCGCTCGCGTGTGCGGAAGATAACGGTTGAAAAAGCCCCAAGCCCATGTAGTCAAATTCAAACGGTAGAGGGAGGTAAGGTCATATCACGGGGGAAAGTGTGGGTCCCACACTTTTATCGGACGACGTATTTTTGCATTTCTCAGCCATTTCTAGACCAATTTTTGTCAAACAAACTTTGAATTCCCCATAAATTTCAATGCTCTTTCATATTTCATAAGTAGTTTCTCATTATCTTGCCAAAAAATTTCATCCCGACGTGCCATCATCAACCAAAACAGGACCTTCCCTTTAACGTTTTTGGTTAATATTTCGCATTTTCGTCGTTACCCATCGAATATCTTGTATAACATCGTTATCCTGCACATTTCCTAAGCATACGTTCACATTTGGGAGCGAAATTTGATAACTTTTGCAGGCGTACCAGAACTTTGTTTGGGCTTTAATATACGGCACTGCTCATAGTGCAAAAGGCATGGGGAAAATTTTGGTGATGAAGACACCAAATCGATACTAATTTTGTAGCAAAATTTGAACCCTGACACTTTTCTGATTTTTCATCTGTAGTAAGCCAAATACCTAATCTTGCATAGGAATCCTTTCTAGGGGGAAAAAACCTTGACATCTGGAGTAATTCTGGTCGGAATACATAATTAGGTAAATGTTTTTTGAATGACCAACGGTTTGCTGTCTTATTAGCCTTGCGCAACAGGCAATTGAATAGTATAACAGAATTGTTATCTTAAACAGCTGGTAGGGGCACTCTTTCCCTTTCTCTCCCCCAGCACAGCCACCTCCCATGTCTTAACACATCATCTCTTTCCCCCTCTCTCTTCTGCCTGGTACTCTCTCCGGCAGGTTGGGTTCTTATCGGTGTTATGTAAACATAGGGCAGCAGTTTAAAACAAAGAACGTTCTGTGGGGCCTATACCTCCCTGGTGTTGAACTGACCATGGGCAAAGAACAGAGGCAGGGGCTATGCGATGGGTATGAACTAGGCTGTTACACTGCAGTTTTAGATGAGATTCTAGAGAGACAGAGTTATACCAGAGATCCCATAGTTTTACCAGAGTTAGAGTTATTTGCAGATGATTTTGCAATTAAAGGCAGCATAACAGCTTAACAGCAAGGTAATCACAATTACTCCTACTTTTCATTCTTAGTAGCATGAATGAGCGATAATCATGTAGAAATGCACACCTACCGTTCCCTTCGCCGTTTGTCAATCAAATTTTTTGCAGCTATTGGAGATGCTAAATTGAACCATATCAGAGAGTTTTCATGGAATTAGAAAGCCGAAAAGGTAAGAAAAATGAGAAATCGGAGTTGAAAATAAATGTACGTCGGTCGCGAAGATAGTCTCCGACGTAAGTAGTGCACCGATTTCGCAGAGAACGATGTCAACGATTATAATCGATTCTGGGAGTGGTAGTCTCTAATTAGCCGCTTACTAACAATATCAAACTTGACTCGTGCAATACGTGTAGCCCCTACTTTCATTTTCACATTTTGTTCTTATTGTTAGCTCACCTGAGTCGAAGTCATGACAAAAGTTGATAATAATAATTTAATTTGAATAGTTTTGAAGGGAATAGAATGAGGTTGAATGAAAAGTGGAAGAAAAAGGTTAGGCTAATGTTAGGAGGGAGAAAGAAAGAGAGAAAAGAAGATGAGAAGGAAGTTGAATTCAAAGGGGATTTGTTTCTAGTAATCTACATAATTTATAGGCCTAATTTAATAAATTAATGAGAATAGTATTACAAAAAGTGTATGGTATGTTATACAATCATGTATTGATATTGTGGACTTTTCATAAAGTGCTCATTTAGCTAAAAAGAAACAGAATATTGAAATTGAAATGGTAATATGTTTTTAAATTGATAAGTTCAACTTATAACTGTTAGTAGAAAGTAATTGTCTTTATGATAGTATTTATTTTTCCATTTCATCTTTTTGATTATGTATACAAAAATGCAACCCCAGTATTTGCTTTTGTTTTGTAGTAAAAATCCATTTTATTGTGCAATATTCATGATGGATAATTCCCATTTTTTCATATATCTTTTACTGTTTTGTACACATATTATCCGTCCATCATTAATACTGTATTAGTCAGCAAAAACATGTTGACAGATATAAAGTCACACGCAGGAGAAAATTAACTAAAACGATAAAAAAACAGACGCATCAAGATCACTTTCTTTCTTCCACATTTTACTGTCGAGCCGACGTAATCATTGTGGTTAAACACCAAACAAGCGGCTGTATCACAGACTATAACGATCGATTATCATCGTTATATCGCTCTTCCACTTAATCGATCATCCATCATGCTACGCTGACGCAGCCGTCGATCGGCGTACTTTTGAGTCGAAATTAGCCACTTTTCTTCTGTAATTGACTATGAAATTTCACGAAACCGTCAGATATGGTCCATCTTGACATTTCTGATAGCCACAAGAAGTTTTCACTGACAAATTAAGGAAGGAAATGGTAGGTGTGCATGGTGTGCATTTCTACATGATTACCGAATGAGCTAAGTATGGTCAATGTGGTGAGAGCTACATATTTTGTGAATGGCGTCTGTTTGTGAGAGCGTGTGGCTCTGTGATATGCGTTATGACGAATGCCGTATTTCGATAGATGGTGATACAGTGCAATATACATGGTATACTATCGTGTTTTTTATTTTATGGACGTTCAAGACCTGTCACTTTGACTGTCTTGCATACAGTAGTGCACTGCACATCAGTGGAACAGGCTGGGAGGATGGGGGGGGGGGGGGGGGGGAGGGGTGAGAGGGAGAGAGATGTAGGAATCAGTAACGAGCGCCTGGCACACAGACGGTATCAGTGTAACCGACTGTTCGCAGAAACTACGAAAATCGATTGTAGCGGGCACACTTGCTCGGCGCTCGGGCGGATAACCCCAAAGTAGCAGTTTTCTGCGCCTGGTGGGAGGCGCAGTTTTCTGCGCCTGGGCCTGACTGCTAGATGGATGAGGGAAGCCATCCACATCAAATTACAAATTACATTGTATTTTCTTCTTTTGTGAAGATCAATCATCCTTTTCCTCATAAACAGTGGCGGATCTACGGGGGGGGGGGGGTTTAGGGGGTTTAAACCCACCCCCCCCCCCCTTGGGCTGCCAAGTAAAAAATATAATGTGCATAGGAAAACGCCACCATAATGTCCAGACGCATACAATGATTATGTTCCTGTAGCCCTCTGTCTCAGTCTCAGCCTCGGGCAATAGGTTTTAACCGCCCCCCCCCCCCCCCACTACCAAGTGAACATGTGTTAATTTTTCTATGCACATCACTTATGCGCACAGAAAAACGCCATCACGTATCTAGACCCATTTATGATGCAGTGCGCGGCGCAAGCATGTAGCGCTGATGACGGTGCGCGGTATTGCATCGGATGCAAAGAGATTATACCACAAGAGGGCGTAGTCCAGTGAGGAGGCAGCCGCGCGAGGGAGCTGCCATTTCGCGTTGTGCAGTGCCGTATATTAAGAGAGTCTGGCCAACTCATGAATTGGACGCCATGTCGTTACCCAGCGGACAGTGCGCTTAAGGTTTTAGCGCGTGCGCTTGGGGAACTAGCGTGTACGCGCAGGCGTCCCAAAGGCGCAAGGGACATACTGTCTGCAATGCTTAACTTTTTTTTTCTTAGAGAGGGAGAGAGAGAAAGGGGGGGGGGGGGGGGGGTAGGTTGGGGGAGGGACATTCTTTCATTCCAACCATGTTGAACAAAGCCAACTGTCATGGCAATCATTCTTACACATTCATATAGACACAAACACAAAGGTACATAAACTTGATGAATAATAGGCATAATTCCTTTATAGGAATATCATGATAAATTGCTGTAAAAAAAAAGGAAGTTACAATGGCGGGGTCATTATCTGTCACCAGACTGTATGCTATAAATGTATTGTATTTAGCAAGTTGTCCAGGTAACAAGATTGTTGTATAACAAAATGATATATAAATTTACAATTCTAGCTGTGCACAGACGATAGACGAATTCCACAATTGTTAATGATTCGCACGTACATAACCATCAATTACCATCCTATTTACTCCCATATGTATGAAACTGGCATGAATGCCTACTAGTACACATTAGTTTGTAATTCAAAAGGAATACACTTATGTACAATGTACAACATGGCAACGTCATCGATAAGTGCGTATTAAGGTATGTAAAATGATCTCAAATTGTTTAAAAATAATTTAAAGAGAAAGATCTGAAATTGAACTAAGCACAAGACAGTACCTGGATTACGTTATGAGGGATATCCTCGGTGGCATCCGCACCAAATTAGAACTACACTGCCATGATCATTGAATAGATATGTAGTAAGTAAAAAAACAAATGAAAATGTCCTATACAAGATAACGGCGACTGGTAGACCTCCGCCATATTGTTCTCTTAACAGGTCTGGAGTACGTCTTTCCAATGTTACACGAAAGTTTCACATACCTGGTAGAAAAAAAAATGGCGTGTTTGTCACAAAATTTAATGCGTCGAGTGTTTACTTTCCTTAAACTAGGTGTGAATGGATGGAATTTTATTGTTAAAGACTCGCAGACTGAGCAAGTATTAAGGAATTTGAGCATTTTTACTTTGACTAATCTATCTTTATGACAATTCAAATACTTTGAGCGGTCATTTTAAAAATATAGGGAAAATCCTGTCATGTTAGTATTTCACTTGACCTTTGACCATCATAGCCAAAACCTTTCCGTACGTGTCAATTTGGAGTGATGGTGGCATGCCAATACTGTTTTTTTTTTATATACATTGGGTAATCCCCAAGGTATGGAGGAACTATGTAATAATATTTCAACAATAGATCACACCTGTAGATAGTAGAATTTCAACATTTTCCTAACTTTGATCCTTTGACCTGTAAAATGAATCTCACCTGGAACAGAAACGAGTTGCTACTCGATGACCAGATTTCTGGTCGCACTCTCATTTCCCACTTTTTCCTTCCTTTTGTGTTTGGATCTGCTTTCTCGTCGCACTCCGATTTCCCACTTTTTCCTTCCTTTTAGATCTGTCGGAAAGCGGTGTGCAATTACACTTGTGCCAGGTTCTTTCTTCTTCTTCTTCTTCTTCTTCTGATTAAGTCTGCCTCCTTCAATAGACTGAAGATTCTTGCAGACTGGTGCTATTTACATTATAATACAATTTATTTACAGATATTTACAAGCACATAGAAAATTTGACGAAAATACTAGCCACTCTGATCAACCGTTAGACGGTTTCGAAATGATCCCACAGATGGCGCTGAAACAATTTCTGACGACAGGGAATTCCAGTTCCTTACAGTTCTTGGGAAGAACGAATGGCGATGCGATTCAGTTCTCGAATATGGTACCTGGTAGGAGTGTGGTTGCGAGGCTCTCGTTAACTGAGTAGCCTGTTTGATGATATAGTCCTGTGCTGAAAGAGGAGTGAGATTATTGTGTATTTTGTACATCATAATTAGCCTGTCATTTTCTCTGCGCTGTTCCAGAGTGGTCCAATTAAGTTCTTGTAGCATTTTGGTGACACTCGAGGTGTTATGGTAGCGATTTAAAGTGAATCGCGCAGCTCTTCTCTGGACCATTTCCACTTGGTGGATTAGGTTCTTGGTAGATGGGTCCCAAACTGTGGAAGCATACTCAACAATTGGTCGAACCAACGTTTTGTAAGCTGTGGCTTTAACATCAGATTTTATGCGAAGATTGCGTTTTAGAAATGCAAGCACGTTATTGGCTTTATTGACAGTATTGTTAATGTGTTGGGTCCACTTCAAATCAGAAGTGATGGTTACACCCAAGTACTTCACGGATTCAACAGATTCAAGAGGGGCGTTATTTAGATGATACACGTGTTGCACCTTACTTCTTTTCCTGGATATTGTCAAAACCTTACACTTATCTGTGTTCAAATCCATTATCCATTTTTTCGCCCAGTCACCAATTTTGTTTAGGTCCTCTTGAAGATTTTGCGTATGATGTTGACTGTCGATGGTCATGTAAGAAATTGCATCATCGGCAAATAGGCGAACCTTTGACGCGAGACCATCAGGCAAGTCATTGATGTAAAGTAGAAAGAGGCAAGGATATGATTATAGAGGCAGCGTCATGATCGGACGTGTTTTTTGAAGAGCTCCGCTCAAACGTAACTTGTCATTCATTCCTTGTCACCAGAGTGCATGTGAAATCTGTATTCTTCCATGGTTCTGTGGTGTCTGTGGTGTTAGTTATGTTGACAGGATGACTTACCAATTTATACCCGCAAACTAACGTTTCTGAGATATTTTGAGGACATTTTGGATTTTGGATTTTGGATTTTGTTCCCACAATGGCAAACACTCGGAACTCAAAGCTTCAAGCCGAGGAGCTGCACAATACCATCCGCACAGAAATCGACAAAGTTTTGGAAAGTAATGCTGTTGCTTGCAAACTGGTGAGTGCCATAAAACAAACTTTAATTGATGAAGTGACGCCAATCATTACAGAAAAGGTGACTGAAAGTTTGCGGGAATATATTGATTTTGAGATGCAGACGAGAGATACTCGTATAGCTTCTCTCGAGAAACACATTGAGTCTCTACTCGACCAGCAGGACGAGTCGGACCAGTATTCTCGAAGAAACTGCCTAATATTTCACGGGATTAATGAGAATGTGAATGAAAACACAGACGAAACTGTGATAAAGTTGTGTGCTGACAAGCTCAATATTGTCGTCGATTCAACAGACATTGACAGGAGTCACAGATTGGGGCCAAGTAAGGAAAACAAAACCAGAGGAGTGATTGCAAAATTCACAAACTACCGTATCCGAAACGAAATCTACAGAAATCGCAAAAAGCTGCGAAATCTTCAAGGGGGAGGTATCTACGTTCACGAAAGTCTCACAAAGACTAGGACAGAACTCTTTTGGAAAATCAAAACCAAGTACAGCAATCATATCGAAGCCCTGTGGACCCAAGATGGCCGAATTCTCGCCATTTTGAAAGACACAAAGAAACGAATTGCGTTCACGAAAGAAAGAGATCTGCACAAACTGCCTCCGCATAATCCCTCCGGCACAAAGGATGGAGTCAACTAACTTCCACTGAATAATTACATCTTCTATGGACAAGTTCGATAGCCGTGGCTTGCCTTTTGTTGAACCATGTCTATACGCGCCTCTTTCACTTCAAGATAAATCGCCTGGTATTCTGCTGTCAATTGAGCCAACTTGAGGGAATCTTCTTTCGGTAAAGTCTTTTGTGTTTAACTCTATATACTGTTGTGTGAAGCACTCATATCGTCTGAATTGGAAACACCCCTGCCTGCAGGACCCCCACGTTCTAGCTCGTGGTTACCATGACTACCGGAAGCTGTTCACTGCAACGTCGCCCCACCCCTTTCACAAATTCCATCGAAAAATAGCGCCATCACCTGTCGGCAACAATACCCCAATCCCCTTTCGCTCTGCTTTTAATTGTGTTCTAATTGTGTGTGCTAGCCTTGCTCTACTGGTTGCGGTGCAAATGGTTCCAGCTGACACCCTCTCGCAATATCTGAATAGGATACACCCTGATTACAGTACATTACGCCGTCGGCCACGGTATTCATGATTGCCAGACGCCGAGTAGTGTATTGTCCCCATATGTATGAGTGTAATCGAAGAATAGCGCCATCACCTGTAGACACATTACCCCACCCTGCTCCGAATCGTGCTCTTTTGGCTTGCCCTCTGATTTTCGGCCGCTATGTCTCCGCTTATGATAACTCAAATATTGTGTGATTTCAGCCATCGCATTATCTGTTCTAGGATTAACCCTTGACTGTAGCACTTTATGTTCTGGCCAAGGGTTTCCACTGCATTTCCGCCCCCACACCCCTACCCTCACGAATTTCATAGATGAAGAGCGCCATCACTCGTCCTTCCCCGGACGCGTATTTTCCTACTAACTGAACAGTTGTTTTACAGATCAGATTTTTGTTCTCCATTATGCGGTCGGCTGGTTACTGTTGGTAACCATTTCAATCATATTTAAAGTTTAAACAATTTAAAAATTAAATTATTTTTGTGAGATCGTACAACGTATCTGATGAATGCATAGTGATCACTAGAGATCACTTAGCATGCTTAGTACACGTGTTTTTAAAATTTATGTAAGATTTTGAATGACTTGTGTTTTAAATCCATAATTTTAGAACACTCATGCATATTGAAGTCTATACATTGACATCCAGTTGGAATATGACATAGTTATTTTGAGGAGTCTTTGAATACTCTGAATACTTTTATATTCTGTCTGCGGAACATTGTGTTCCTATACTCGCGATATACATGCGATTATACTTGTTTGTGTATTTTTTTTCTCATGCTTTTGTGTTCTGCACAGTCAATGTTTCATTTTTGTTTCTTTTTCCCTGCTAAATGAAGTCTAGTATTTATAAATTTCCATGTGTTTGTTGTAAGAAACCTGTGAAAAAAAATCAAAAAGGATTGAGATGTACTAACTGCCAGCAGTGGCTTCATATTGCTTGTTCTGGTATTTCTGAAGGAGTTTATGATGATTTGACAGAAACTTTTAACGACTGGCAGTGTAATATTTGTTTATTTAAGCAGATGCCTTTTTATATTGATTGTGAAACTGCTGCAGATGTTGATTTACATGAGGTCAATATGACACAAAGAAATTTGCCTACTTCAGGGGAACTGCATCAAGATGTACGAGGTAACGGTCTAAGGATTGCACATTTAAATGTCAATAGTCTTTTGAGACATATAGATGAAGTTAGAGCGTTTGTGACGTCAAACGACATACATTTACTCGCTCTAAATGAAACTAAAATTGATTTATTTATTTTCGATCATGAACTCAATATAGAAAATTACTCACTGGTGCGAAAAGATAGAACTCGTCAAGGTGGAGGAGTAGCGATATATGTTCATAAGTCGATTCATTTTGAGAACCTCATACATGAAAGTTTGAATGAGTTAGAAGTGCTTGCAGTAAAGGTTTATTTGAAGCGTTCAAAGGCAATGGTGTTCACTACTTGGTACCGACCCCCCTCTTGTAATATCGGTGTCTTTGATTTATATGAAAATTTCCTTAGTTATGTAGACAGTTTAGGTTGTGATACAGTCCTGGTAGGAGATATAAACTGTGATTTACTGTCCCAGCCTTTATCTGGTGTCACCAAAAGGTATATTGATCTTAATACTACGTACGCGTTGACACAGATAAATTGCACTGAACCGACCCGGATAACTAATCTTTCTGCTACTTTGGTTGATCACATTGTAACTAACAATCCCTTTAAAGTGAAGAGTTTTGATGTAATTCACAATGGAATGAGTGATCATTCGATTAGTATTATGACTTGGAAGTCTGATATTTCATTTTCTTCAAGAATTATAAATTTCAGAAGTCGGAAAAATTTAAATATTGATGACTTCAGAATTGATATTCACAATCAACCGTGGGAAAAGATTAGAGAATCTGAGTCTATCGACGAAGCTGTTGAATTATGGCAGAATTTGTTTCTAAATGTTATTGAAAAACATATGCCTGAACGGTGTAAAAGAGTAAAAGATAATTTTTCACCTTGGATGACTTCTAATATTTATAGACTTATGAAGAAACGAGATAAAGCTAAAAAGAAAGCATATAAATGTAAAGATGAAAATATGATGAATGAGTATCGAAAGTTACGAAATAAAGTTACAGCGGAAGTTCGGAAAGTAAAGAAAAAATATTATGTTGATAAATTCTCCCAAAATAGTAAAAATTCCAGATCTACTTGGAGTTTGTTGAAATCTATCATACCAAATAAGAAATGTGATAGCTCAGTCCATGTGAATTCTGATAATTTTATTGAAACTGCTGATCATTTTAATGAATTTTTCGCCACAGTGGGAAGTACTTTAGCAGAGCAAATTCCTGATGCACCTTTTATTCACAGTAAAGCTTAAATTATTTGAATTTACTTTGGTGACGGAAAGTGAAGTTTGTAAAATCATTCGTAATTTGAAAGAGGTTAAATCCATTGGTTTTGATAAGATATCTGTTTATATGCTGAAATTATGCGCTTTTGATATATCACATAGCATTGCTGATTTGATTAATCTATCTCTGTTAAGTGGTACGTTTCCCAAGCCATGGAAAAGGGCAAAAATCATTCCAATTCATAAAAACGGGCATAAAGATTATCCCTCAAATTATCGACCTATTTCAATATTGTCATGTGTTTCAAAAATTCTCGAACGAGTTGTTCAAAGACAGATACTAGCTTACCTACACAAAAACAATATTCTGACGTCTGTGCAATCTGGTTTTAGACCACAACACTCAACTATTACTACCCTTATGAAAGTCACGGATGACTGGCTTCATGCAATTGATAGAAATGAATATACAGGAGCTGTTTTTGTCGACCTCAGAAAAGCTTTCGACACAGTGAACTGTGATATACTAATGAAGAAGCTTAAGGAAATAGGCATTGATGGTACCCCCGGAGCTTGGCTGAGAAGTTATATGACGGACAGAGTCTGCCAAACATTGGTCAACTCCAAACTTTCCTCCGAATCTAATATAACGTGCGGGGTCCCTCAAGGGTCCCTTTTAGGACCACTGCTTTTTATAATCTATATCAATGATTTGGTACAATATATTAAAGTATGTAAAGTGCAATTATATGCCGATGACACCGTTTTATATTTTTCTCATTCTTCAATATACAACATTGAACTTGCTCTTAATCTGGATTTAGAAAATGTGTATAACTGGATGTGTCAAAATAAGTTAAGTGTAAATTGTCAGAAAACTGTATGCATGTTATTTGGAAGCAACCACATGATGTCCAAACAAAATGTTTTACGAGTCTCGCTACACAACACTCCTCTGAATCAAGTACGTGTTTTTAAATACTTAGGTCTGTGGTGTGATGAAAATTTAAATTGGAAATATCATATTGAAAAGATGTTGATGAGTATTGGAAAGATGGTAGGTTTTCTCGGTAGACTAAGACACTCTGTAAGTGAATCGATTCTGAAATTAATTTATAAGTCATTGATTCTTCCTCACTTTGATTATGGAGACATTATATATGGGTCATCGTTTAAGAAACACCTAGATAAGCTACAAAAATTACAGAATAGGGCCGGCCGAATTATATTAAGATTACACCTGATTCTCATGTTTCTGTTCTTGAAATGCATAACGCTTTGAATTGGCAACTCCTTGACCAAAGAAGGCATCATCACTCCCTTACTCTTATGTATAAGATAATGAACAATTTAACTCCTTCTTATTTAAAAGATGAATTTGAAATTGTAATTCATTCCTACCCCTCCCGTTTTGGGCAAAAATTAAGACTTCCCAAACCTAGAACTGAATATTTGAAGAAATCATTTAAGTATAAATATGCTAAGGAATATAATGACCTTCCCATGGATATCAAAATTTCCCCCAGTGTTCATATATTTAAATCTAAAATAAGTATGTTTAAGGTCACTGCCCCGTTGATTTAATTTTTTTTCTTTTTGCTGATGAAAAAGAGTTATTACAGAATTATTTGAATTAGTACAGGTTATTGAAAGTTATGATTTATCATTTTTCCACTCCCTTTCATTTGTATCCTTCTCTTTTGCTATTCGCCATTCGATGTTGTTGTTGTTTTCTTTCTCTCAATCTATGTATACTGTATTTCAAATATGTACATTTTTACAAGAGTTATGTATTTCACAATGTCACATTGTATTTGTATAACTTCCATGTTCTGGACCCCATGGAAGACCAGCGATGCCATGTTGGCATCGCTGAATATGGGCCATCCAGCCGTTGTTGTTTTTATACGGAAAATAAAATCAATCAATCAAGGCAAGGCCCAAGAACCGACCCCTGAGGCACTCCAGATCCTACCGCTACTGAAGAAGATTTAATACCATCCAAAACAACCCTCTGACTTCTTCCATTGAGAAAACTCTGAATCCATTTCAGATTTTTCCCCCTGATACCATAGTAGTCCAGTTTACGTAAAAGCCGCTCATGCCCAACCTTGTCAAAAGCTTTTGAAAAATCCATGACTATAACATCCGTTTGACGTCCTGCATCCAAGTTCCTATGTAAATCGCTTGTGAAACCAAGTAATTGTTGTTCACATGACATGTTCTTACGGAAGCCATATTGCAGGGGAAAAATGATGTTATTTTCGTCCCCGTGCTTCATAATTTTGCTGGCTAAAACGTGCTCCATTAGTTTACAGCAAATACATGTCAGCGAAATGGGGCGGTAGTTTACAGGAGTAGATCGATTACCTTTCTTGTAGACTGGTACAACATTTGCTTCACGCCAATCATTTGGTATTTCACTTGATTCATATGACAACCGGAATATATTGCAAAGAATTGGAGCCAGAATTTTTGCCAGCTGCTTCAAGACTCGTGGAGTTATACCATCCGGTCCAGGGGCCTTATATGTCTTCAAACCACAAAGCAACTTCTCTACACCCTTTGATGTAAACAAAATATCCTCCATTTCTTCAAAGTCTGGGGTTTCCGGTAGTAAGTCATTCGGTATGGGAGTTTCCTTGGTGAAAACACTTTTGAACTGTTGGTTCAATACTTCAGCTTTTGCAATTGGATCAGTGATCGTCATAATACCATCACTTTTCAGTTCTCTTATTCCTGTATTATCAGTTCTGTTGTGTTTGATGAAGCCCCAAAATCTCTTCATACACTCAAATTCTGTGGTATCTTCATCGATAGAAAAAAGAGATTCCACATAATTCCAATAAGCCCTCCTTAGCTCCTGTTGCAGTGATTTCTTAACTGCTTTCAACTCTTCCTCCAATTGAAAAGGGACTACCCCATGGTTTCTCAATTTCATGTTCCGACTTTTTTTGTTCAACCTATCTCTCCTTTTGATCAACCTTTTAATCTTGTTTGAAATCCAAGGTATGTCATTCTTTTTGGATGTCATCTTATGTGGAACAAACTCTGTCATTCCCTTCTCTATTCCATTCTTGAACATAACCCAAGCCTCATTCACTGAGCAAAAGTCAAGCTTATCTTCAATTTCCTTGCCTACACCTTGCATGAAATCAGCAAATTTCTCCCAATCCGCTTTGCTGTAGATGTTAATTTTCCTTCTTACTAGCTTCTGGCGAGTTGGACAACCAGCAATCGTGAGAATTGGGCAATCATGATCTGAAATGCCTGGTACAACTGAGACATCAGTGACTAACGTTGGATTATTTACTAGGAATAGATCAAGGACGTTTTCTTTCCTGGTTGTTTCCATAACTACCTGCGTTAACCCATGGTCATCAAGCATAGAACCAAAAGCATGATGAAGCGCTGGGTGATGACATGCTTTCACCTGTCTTGTTTCCCAATCCCATCCAGGTAGGTTAAAATCACCTCCTATGACTACCATATGATCGCGATTCAATTTACAAAGGGATCGTTGAAGCTCTGCAAGACTCTCCTCGTCATTTTCATGAGGCCTGTAGTACGCAGCTATATGTAGAGTCTTAGATCCCGCCATATTTAATTTACACCAGAGAATTTCACAATCTGTTTCAAGTTCAATTTCTCTTGCAGCTAGAAGTTCTCTCTTAGTAGCAATAAATACTCCACCATGAGGGTCATTAGGTCTATCTTTTCTCTCAATATGATACTGATCAGTTGGGAATACCTCATTATTATTGACTGATGACGATAACCATGATTCAGTACCAATGACAACTTCTGGATCATGTATTTGCGTCAGGAGATGGAAAGACTGTTTTTTGGCGCGAATACTTTGGCAGTTGACATTGAGGATCTTAATGGATCGGAAGTTAGATTTCCTAGGTCTTACAACTTTTCTACTGGGTGAAGACATATGAAGTGGTGAACCAATATCACTCTGTGTGAATGACGTATTATTGACATCATCTGCATTTTCTTCCTCCTCTTCTGAACCCGGGTCGAGTAACTTTCATGCAACGCCATGCTGCGCAGGAAGGCATGACGAATCTTCAGTTTATCCAGGGAGTCACCTCCCTAGTTTATCGCGGTAAGATAATAATATCAAAATATCTTTCGTGTATACCTTCTACTTCGATAAAGTAGACAACGGCAATGACAATTATTATACCCACTGCACCGTGACCAATATTGGGGACGTCCTAAAGGCAAGCAACATTAGCGCGTAGCTGCGCGAAATGAACAATGGGCACTGCGTGTGAGCTATGCTCGCGCCCGCGTAATTGACTTTGGTAACGACATGGCGCCTGTAGATCATGGGACCAGCTTTTGACCAATCACAGGCTTCAAATCTCATATGCCGAAAACCGAGTTGGCCAGACTCTCTTTATATACGGCACTGGCGTTGTGGGAGCCGCCATTGCACGGATCCTGTACAATTATTAATCAGTTAGATGGCAGCGCACTGTTTTATGCGCTCGAATTGAATATTCGGCGCAGTGACCGTGCGTTGTTTTATTGTGACGTCACAATGGTCATATTTAAGCGTCATAGCGGTGCTGATGTTGTTTGATATTATGGCATGACTGGGAATGTACGCGAAACAAACGTCATAATGCTCAAGTACTGTCTAGTCTACACCCAAGTTTCCACTATTTATTTTGCGAACAACAAGAAGGTCTGGACTGTACCAAATGGTTCAAATGATATGATATCATCGTAGAAATTAATATTTAAACAATTAACCACATTGTGATTCTGAAAATGAAAATATGTAACGAAGAATAACATATCATTCCAGATATGATATGAGAAGATATGACTTGAACGTAGACTTAGATCCAGTGCCAGGAGCTGAGTGTGCGCTCCCTCTTCAATTTTGGACGCACTATTTGCACGCACGCGTATGGCGACTACTTACTCTATAGCCGGGTTCACACGTACATCAATTAGCGGGATACAAATCTCGAGATTTGCATCGCGATCGTCATCCCGAGTTTTTTGCACGTGTGGACAGAAAAAACCCGAAAATTAGCGGGATAAGCATCGCGATGCTAATCCCAAGAAATCTTGCGCTAGTTCGCCAATTAGCGGGATAATTGGCCCCGCGCTGGTACGTGTGAACGGTCGGGATTAGAATCTCAAGTTTTTACATCCCATCATGCAATGCGCACATCACAACAGCGAGGCCTCTGCGAGGAGGTCCTTCACCTCTTTGGAGAACAATAACAGCGCGCGAACCACACCACTGACGCGTAATTTAAGACAATGGACAAAGGTAAGTGCGCGCAGGCAGTGATAGAGAAGGGCACTGTGTGACCCAGTTTGCAGGCTTTGCTGCTATCTCTATCGGCAATTAGCGGGATAATTCGGTACGTGTGGACGCTCGCCAAATTAGCGGGATACCGATCGCGATCGCTATCCCGCTAATTTGGTACGTGTGGACGCTCGCAAAAAAACTCGGGATGAGCATCGCGATCGTCATCCCGCTAATTTGTACGTGTGAACCCGGCTTATAGGTATAATCTCTTTGATCGGATGCATGCAGTGCGCGCTCGTATTGTATTGATCAAAGATAGTAGAGATAACAAGATACGAAGGCGCGCGATAACAATGGACACAAAATGGCTGCCCTACATGACGATACAAAAGAGAGCCAAGTACAAACTCAGTACACCTAGAACAAAGAGATTTTTCTCCTCCCCACCACTAGAGGGCGGACTCTACAATGGAGTCAGTGATTTCATGGGGGCCGCCAATGTTCCACTTAAAAATGGCGGACTTTGCGTACTAAGTATACTTTTCTACAGCGCGTATTACGCGAACTTCTGAACTTTTACGCGAGTACGCACTTGATTTTGGCTGCTCCTCGGTTGCTCGTTTGCTAGCGTGTTAGCACGAGGGGTGAGCCTACCGCTTCGTTGCCATCCAGTGCTCCTTGCGCTCACACAACAATAGTACAGGGCGTATGAAGACTCCGCACGCTAGCAGTCACTGCGGAAAATCTCTTTGACCTAGAAACATCATTCATTTCCAAAGACAATGGTATTTTTATTATCTTAAAAAGATTTAAAAATTATAGTCGTAGCTTTTTTTCGATTAAGGGTATTATTTTGAAGAACGGGATTTTAAAGTAATAAGGATTATTTCGTGGAGGTAAAAAATTGGCAACAACATGATCTCACAATCAAAGACGCTTGATAAACAACAACATCTTCAAAGACAGCGCGTCTCAGGCAAAGACGCCCATCACCTGATCATCAGATTCCAAGAAACGAAAGATTTTGTACCCATTGTAATGAAGAGAAAATTGGTGATGAATTTCACTACCTTTTTCAGTGTAGACTCTTTAATGAACAACGAAAGAAATACTTAAAAAGATATTACTGGAAATACCCCAACACTATGAAGATGGATCAATTATTTAATTGTCAAAAGAAAATAGTCCTTTCCAATTTATCCAAGTTTTGTAATTATATAATGACTGTCACGAGTGGAGTGACAGACGCTCTCCTCCACTGAGGTCAATTTACATGGAATTTGTAAATAAGTACTTAAGCATGTAAATTGATGCAAACTGTTTAACATGTCAATAGAAGACATTCCAGACCGCTCTCGGTAGAGCCACGGTAGTGCTATGTGTGGCAAGGAGCGGCAGTATGACATCAGGCCTTGAAGGGGACATCACGCTGTGGTGCTGTCTCCGTGACACATTGTATGAGAATGGCCACTCGGTAACGGTGACAGGGGCCGCCACCCCAGTCAGTATAAACTAGAGATACCCACAGATAGTGGTAAGTGCATTAATTCTGAAATGTTTATGTATTCAATTGGCATAATTCGTTTGTGTAACGGATATCCGAAGTGAGAGTGACTTGTGATAAATGTTCCAGTTAATATGTGATATTGTTACAATGGTTATTTGTTTATGGTTACATGAGCCTGAATATATTTGTATAATGAGGTAATTTGAACGTCAGTCCAACCAGTCAGGATGTGAATGTAATATGAATGTGCTCAAGTGCTCTGGCTGTAAGTGATCTGAATATTTTAATATTTGAAGGGTTTCCGGGTTTCCCGAAGGGTCAAGGGCCCACTGACACTGCAAGAGGCAGGTGCATAAAGGCGTCGTAGACTGTCGACCAGCTCCGAGGCAGTAAGGGAGCATAGACTGTCGACCGGACTTCATTCCTGGATGCTGAGGAGACACCGCCAAGACGTCCGTCGGGAGAGCGACCACGCGAACGGCAATCGCGAAGAGTTGCTACGACAGACCACGCGACAGTCCATACCAGCACCAGCGTAACGGGGCCCCGTCGTCGACCGACATCGTCATCGACCTGCATTGTCATCGTCATACGTCGCCATACGTCGTCATAAGCCATCGTCACGCAACGTACACCCGTGACAGCCATTCGAGGTGAAATGAATCCAATTTGAGTTAAACATAATCAAGTCCTAAGAGCCAGAAAGCCACTGAGCAGGAATAATTTATGTTCGTTTTTTCTCTTTTTATAATTTGCTGTAAAACCAAGATTCACAGTTATAGACAATTAAAATATTTGAGTTAACTGAATGCACATTGTTTCCTCCATTTCGTCTTGTATGAGTTACAGCCTGCCAACAGTTCTCAGAGGTTATGAAAATTTCTTTGTTCCGTTTATTTCCATATAAAAGGATGGAAATCGGGCAAATTCTGTGACAATGACACATGTTTAGATTATTAGTATTTTTTATCCTTTTTGCAAATACTACATGCCTTTTTTTACAGGCTGTGCCTTCTTTACAATTGATATGTAACTTATTTGTCTTTTCATTCTCTCCTCCTTTTTTCTTCCCCTCTCTACTTCTTCTTCTTCTCGTCCATATTTCCTTCATTCTTGTTCACTTAGCGTATGAATTCATTTCCGTATGTCTTTTTATTTTTTTCTGTTTCTTTTTTTTTCCTGAATCAAAAGTCACTCGTATATCTTTTGTTAATTCACCAGTCTTGTGTCCTTCTCACTCTCCCTCTTCACCTCCATATATCCCTTCTTTCTCTCTCCTCTCTCTCTCTCTCGTCATATTTCCCTTTCTTTGTTTTTTTTTTCACCATATATCGTGTATATATTGTATATTTCTGTAAATTTTTTTCTTTTCATCAATCGCATCTCATTCTTATTTTGTTTGTTATAGTTGTTTTGTACACTTTTCAGAGTTATTTGCAATTATTATTTATTGATATTATAATGTGCTATATGTTTTTCATTGGACTCCGATACCCAGAGTTTTTGGTGTTGTGAGTAAATAAACTTTCAAACTTTCAACTTTCAAACTTTCAAACCTGAGACGCGCTGTCCCTGAAGCCGCTGCTGTTGTTTATCAAGTGTCAAGACAGCGCGTCTCAGGTGACGTGCGTAATACGCATGAGGACCGCGCGCTGTCCATTTGTTTTGTACAGGATTAGCGCGCACTTTCGTGTCTTATTAGTTAAGCGTCTTTGGTATTGATGCAGTGTACGTATTGCACATTACATACACGCCGGCCTAGCGCTATCGCCTATCGACAAGCGTATGTTCCGGGACCCTTGCTCATCAACCGGCTCATCAACTTTGTGATTAATCATGGAAATTCACGTCCCCAAAAAAACTATTAAATAACATTTTGTCCAAATATCATCTTTAATGCTCTGAAAGTATTCAAATTACAATGATTTAAGTGGAAGGATTGAAACTAACAAAAATATTCCACCTTTATGACCAACAGTGTACCAACAACATTGAGTAAGTGTCATTCAATGACACAAAGAGATCCCATAAAAACGTACACAACTGTCGCAAGTATACTGATGATAATTCTTACCTAATGAGTTCACATCAGACCACAATTTTTTCACAGTAGAATCCTTGCATATAGTTTACTTGATTTTATGTGAAGATCGAAGATCGAAATAAATTGTATGATTGTAGCATAACAAGTGGCACCTGTGAAAAGTTTGTTTATTTGAGCCTCAAATTTTATGCACAACCTTCATTGGCTGAATAAGCAACATTTAGTTCTACTTAATTTTCATTTCTACTTCATTGGCCTGGACTCCAGTATAATCAACATCGCAGAGTTTACTTTAATTTAAGAGTTGTGGTACTATACAATTCAACATATGTTACACTGTCTTAAATCTACCTTTTTATCACGTACAAAATATCTTTCCCAGTTACTTTTCATTTGAATCTCATGTTGTTAGAGTTAGACCAAAAAGAAAGAACGCACACTAGAGAGAAAACAATTCAAGTGCAAATACTGTGTGAAGATATAATAATATTCAACTCATCTGGTAATTGATAACCAAACACATGATAACTCTGGATATAACTGTGTTTTAAACCATAGGTGCCGGAAGTGGGGGGGGGGGGGGGGGGGCAGCCGCCCCCCCCCCCATCCAAAAAGTGGGGGGCAAAACGCATTTTTGCCCCCCCCCCCCCAAAAGCCCCCCCCCCAAAAAAAAATAATAATAATAAAATTAAATTAATAAACAAAGAAAATAAAATAAATATGTATATATATGAATAAAAGGGAAAAAATATGGCTACAAACGGCAGCTTTTCATTCATTCATTCATTCATTTATTTCCATATCAAAACATAACATCTACAAATATCAAAATACAATTGCCTTAGAACATTTATACATTTTGAATGGAGGGATCATAGAAAGCACACAAGAGGCTTGTTGGAAACGATCCCCTACAAACAATTATCAATACATTTCAACTAAACAATTATCATACAAATTCATTTGATAAAACAAATGTCAAAGATACAATGAAAAGAGAAGAAAAGAGACAGAGGTGGAAACAATGCATACTTATACTTACAGTTTCAGATACATTTCATCAAAAATATGTTTTTTATAAAGCCTTTTAAATTGACGTAAGATCTTGCTACTCTTGAGTGTTGGAGGAAGAGTATTCCAAAGAATAGGGCCATGGTAAAAAATGGAGGATTGACTTTTGAAATCCGGTTTAATGGTGTGTGAATATTTTTTGCATTCCTGGTATTATAATTGTGTATAGAACAATTCAAAGTGAAATGGTTGTGAAATACTTCAGAAAAAACATTGTTGGAAACTTTAAACATAAAAATCATACTTTCCAAAGAAATAAATTCTTGAACAGGTAAAATTTTCATCTTAAGAAATAATGGCTTACTGGGAGCTAAATATGAAGAGTTGGTTATCAAACGAATACTGCGTTTCTGTAATTTATGAATACGATCAATATTTTTCTTTGTAGTAAAACCCCAAACAATACTACAATATTTTATGTGAACTGAAACAAACGAATAATACAGCATCTTTAAAATATTCTGTGGAAGAAATTGTAATTTGTACAGAACACCAATACTTTTCGATATAGTTGAACATATATGATTCACATGAGAATTCCAGGACAATTTATCATCAATAAAAACACCCAAAAATTTTATATCATATACTCGTTTAATTTCCTCATCTCTATACATCAATTTCAAATTACTGTCAATTTTAGTTCTTGTTCCAAATAATATATAATTGGTCTTATCAACATTCAAAATCAATTTGTTTACCGACAACCAATTTCTTATACAATCAAGTTGAACATTCATATTATGAAATAATGTCTTTGGGTCTGTGCCTTTACAAAATACACTTGTGTCATCTGCAAATAATATGTAATCTACATCATATGTTGAATACGGCAAATCATTTATATACAATAAAAAAAGAAGAGGCCCAAGAATAGACCCTTGTGGTACTCCACATTTTATTTCTTTAAGATTAGAATGAACACCATTAATATTAGTTAATTGCTTACGAATTGAGAGATAACTTGTAAATAATTTTAATGGAGTGCCCCTCACACCATAATAACATCATTTTTGTAACAAAATGAAATGGTCTATAACATCAAATGCTTTGGTTAAATCAATAAATACCGTTAAAGCACATTCTTTATCATCTATAGCCTGATTTATCTTATAATCAGTTGTAATATTGCCGTTTCTGTTGAATATCTCTGCCTAAAACCATATTGATTACTAATAAGTATATTATGTTTATTCAAAAATTCTATTAACCTATTATAAATACATTTTTCTAATATTTTCGAAAATATAGGCAATACTGATATTGGACGATAATTATTCACATCAGTTAATTGTCCTTTTTTATGTATTGGTGTGACTCGTGCAATTTTCATTTTTTTCAGGGAAAGTACCAGTACGCAAACATTCATTAAAAATAATACATAACGGAACACAAATCAATGAAATAACACATTTTACCACCTTGATATCAATATCATCAATACCAGAGCTGATGTTGTTCTTCATGTTATTAACTATAGTTATTATTTCATCATTTGTTATAGGCTTCAAAAAAAGAGTATTACTATTTGGCATTTTCAAATAATCTTGAAAAGACTTATTCTCATATACATCATTTTTTAAATCTTGCAATTTTGAACCAATATTAACAAAATATTCATTGAATGTGTTCACAATATCTTGACTATTGGTAACTTTTTCATTACCGAAATGAAGAGACTCAATAACAGTATTTTTCTGACTTTTATACAAAATATTATTAATCAATTTCCAAATACTCTTCATATTACCTTTTACTTTATCACATTTCCTATTAAAATAATCTCTTTTAGCTTGTCGTATCTTCATAGTTACATAATTCCGACATTTTCTATACATTTCCTTTCGATACAAAGTGGGATTCAAAAGATATTTCTTATACAATTGTGATTTTTTATGACAAAGCTTTAATAAATCCTTTGTTAACCATGGTTTTTTATTTCTATTCTTTGGACAAAATTATTTCTTTGGAAAACATTCTTCATAATTTTCTTGAAATATTTGCAAAAAGATACCGTAATTATCATTTACATCATCTTCAACAAAAACATTTTCCCACCGTATATTAATCATCTTCATAAAAAACATCCGTAAATTAGATTCATTAATCAAACGTCTCTGATTTTTACATGGCAACACATTCTTGATATAAGTAGGGTCTGATAGAATAGCAAAAATCGGTAAATGATCACTGATGTCATTTACAAGAATGCCTGACTGTATAGGGATAGTTACATTTGTAAGGATATTATCTAACAAAGAAGCAGATGTTTGGGTGATACGTGTAGGACTATTGATAACTGGTTGCATATGAAAACTTAACAACAAATCTAAAAATAAATTAACCTTATAATTAACATTCAGTTTTGTTAAATCGACATTGAAATCACCCAAAATAAAACAATTGCATAATTTTAAGTCGATCTTATCCAATAGAATTGTAAAATCTGTAATAAAAGCATCAATATTTTGACATGGTGGGCGGTATAACACCTATAACAGTTTTTTTACAGTGAACATTACTAGGGATTTCTACAAAAATGCTTTCATATGACTCAGAAAAAGCTGTTAAATCATCTCTTACAAAACATTTCAACGACTCATGTGTATACACACCTGTTCCACCACCTCTTATTTTTCCTATTATTACAAAAAAAAAATTATAACTATCAAGGGAATACATATCTATTGATGAGGATGAATTCAACCATGTTTCTGTTACTCCTATATAACTTTAAATCTATGACTAATACTACTGAGACAGACATTCATATTTTCAAAATTGCACGGTAAACTTCTGCAATTAAAATGAACTAAGGAAAATGAGTTTGAATATACATCCCCATACTTTAGATTAAATTCAGAAACATCAAGGTAAGTATTTAACAAATCATTACTACTCATTGCATTGGCATTATCCATTTTGAGGTGATTGGGGGTTATTGAGAATAAGACTTTTTACACTTTTTGGGTACTGACAGTAAAACTTTCGACATTTTTTAAGGCAAAATTTCATACAGTGTAATTGTGCATAGATGAACATGCATGTATCATGACTAACTGAGTTTCCAATAGAACAGAGGTTAGAAATAGAATGAAGAGAAAGTACACTAAAAACAAAATATTGACACATTAAAAAACTGTTATTTTAAACAAACATTACAAACTAACAACCAAATTGTGATCTCAGAATGACAATGATAAGCTGGGTAGGAGCACTGGATTGATCATATATTAAAGTTTACCAGGAAAATCAATAGCAGGAGGCATATCAGAAAAAAGAAAAGAAAAATCACTGTTACATTTCTGTGAAAATACCCTAACGCAATTTCTTCAGGTCCTCTTCGCAGGTGATCAGCTTTGTTATGTTTTTCCCCCCAGATGCAGCGACAAGAGCTATTATGCGTCCGTCTGAAGACCAGGCCGATTTGACGTTTTCTGCACTGCGAGCCATCGAGAGAAGTTTTTGATTTTTCAGGGTCAGGTCTTCCACAATCATAACTCCTGTTCCTTTCAGCTTTCTGCGGTTGGCAATGATTTCCCTCCTTTTTCTGTAGCTGGACAGCTTGACGATGATTGGGCGGGGATGAGCTTTCCGGTTGGATGCTCCTTCCGAAGGGTGGACCATCGTTGAGGGTGATGATGCGTCTCGCACCGATCCTGTGCGATGAGAGCGATCGATGTCCTTCATCGGATCCAATGACACACCCAGCTTTGACCTGATGATGTCAGCAGCTAACGTGTCAGTATTCTCCCCTTTTCTCTCTTGCAGGCCGAAGATGCGGATACATGACCTCCTGGAATACTGCTCCTGATTGTTCAGAGAGTTTTCCAAGCGTGTGTTGTTTTGTTCTAGCTTGGCTATCTTATCCTCCAGGACTTTCACTTCTTTGTCTTTTTTCTCCAGATTTTGTTTCAGGTCAAAGACTTCGCCTTGAATGGTTTCCACTTTTGTGTAGATTTCACCAAGTTTCTTTTCGATGGCGTTGCAGACAATGGACTCCAGCAGGCTGGCAAATTCCTGATTCTTGACAAGGTCTGTCGTCACTTGGCTTGCAATGGCAGCTGTTTGCCTGGTGTTCAGCTGAGTTGCCATTGTGCTAGATGTGAATGGCAGGATTTATAACTAGGGCAGGAACAAAAACTTCAGTGGAAAGGCGATAAGCTGGCTTCCAGAGAGAAGGTGGCTTGAAATCCTTACATGAAGATCAGTATATGGGACCAGCACAGAAATTTCCTTTAATCATTGCTGTACACTTGCCTCAAGTTCCAATCCAGAATAACTCCAAATGGGAAAGAATTAGAGATCCAACATAGTCCCTGCCTGTCTTGGTGTTATTCCTGATGAAGGTACAGTTTTCAATTTGTTGTTTAGGGCAGATAAACCAAGTAAAGTTGAGCTCAATTACAGACACAAAAATTACAGGACTTCAATGAAGGCCGCCATCTTAAATGTAAAATGTCAAAATTTTCAAGCTCGCTCGCTTCGCTCGCTCGCATCCAGCAGTTGAGCCCGGTGCGCCTCCCCCTTAATTTCTAAAGCGAAAAACATAGCTACGACGGCAGTTGTTGGACTCTAGAATGTCAAAATTTTCAAGCTCGCTCGCATTGAATCGTTATGCCATTCTCCTAATGTTGCTGACAGTAATTGCCAGTAGTTGCGCCCGATGCCCCCACCCCTTAATTTCCAAAGCGAAAGATAAAATATAGCTACAAACGGGAGTTTTTGGGACTGTAAAATGTCAAAATTTTCAAGCTCGCTCGCTTCGCTCGCTCGCATTGAATCGTTATGCCACTCTCCTAATGTTGCTGCCAGTAATTGCCAGCAGTTGTGCCCGATGCCCCCCTTAATTTCCAAAGCGAAAGGTATAGTTACAAACGGGAGTTTTGGGACTGTAACATGTCAAAATTTTCAAGCTTGCTCGCTTCGCTCGCTCGCATTGAATCGTTATGCCACTCTCCTAACGTTACTGCCAGTAATTGCCAGCAGTTGCGCCCGATGCCCCCCTTGATTTCCAAAGCGAAAGATATAGCTACAAACGGGAGTTTTTGGACTGTAAAATGTCAAAATTCTCAAGCTCGCTCGCTTTGCTCGCTCGCATTGAATCGTTATGCCATTCTCCTAATGTTGCTGCCAGTAATTGCCAGCAGTTGCGCCCGATGCGCCGCCCCATTAATTTCCAAAGTGAAAGATATACTGTAGCTACAAACCCCTTTTTGGGACTGTAGAATGTCAAAATTTTCAAGCTTGTCGCCATTGGGACATCACAAACCCAGGGACCACGGAGCCAGGGTCGGCAAAAAAGATAAAAAATAGAGCATGCAAGTATGCTTAAAATCGCAAGCTGGCAACCCTAAAAATGAAAAATCTCCCTACTGTGGGAGGGGGGGGGGGGACACCCCCTCCCACACCCTCCCCCCCTCGCTCGCTTCGCTCGCTCGGGCTTGGTCGCTACGCTCCCTCGCAATACCCAGCTCAGCCCCTCAACCCCCCCCCCCCTTGGAAAAAAAGCTAGATCCGCCCCTGATAAATACCGATATTTCTGCCTTACCCAGATCGCCCAGCAACCACGGAGTTTGTAATGTTCTTTCTCAGTAATATCATTTGTTTAAAGAGTTGCATAGTAAAGTTTGTTAAGTTTCAAGTTGTTTTAAGCTGAACATTCCGTCACTTATAACAAAATAGGCGCAACTATAATAAGCCTTCAAAAAGGTCTAATCGTTGTTTAAGAAATTCCTAACAAGAAGCCTGTGCGTGACTCTTCTTTTGTTTGTTTCCGTTTGAGTCCTCTGATTTTTTTTTTGATTGTAAATAAAAAGCATTCAAAGTAAGTTTAATTATATTCATTGACAACCTCTTTCTGTTCTCAATCAATTTTAAACTTAAATGCATAAACTTTCTTCTTGAAAGAAATATTTTTCGTATGGTATGAATATACCTGTACAGACCTCACAATGTACAGAGCAGCCTACAGGGCATCCTTGACAAACACAAAGAGACATTTGATTGTACAAAGCTTGGAAAGCTGCAAGGATAACAAGCAAAAGTTCACCCACAGGAAGGTGGGGAGAAAGGGAGTTTCTACAAAGCAGCCTCTGTTTCCTATGCTGCCAAGAAGCAGATAAATGCCGCAATCGATGAATTGTTGGAGGAAGGCATCATCGCGCCTGTGAAGACTGCAGATGTCGCCTGCCCAATCATCGCAGTACCCAAACCAGATGGGAGTATGACAGCAAACAAGATGTTGAAGGTAGGGCAGTATCCCCTGCCAACACTGGAAGATCTTCTACAGGCACTTGAAGGTGGAGGAAAGTTCTCTAAGCTAGATCTAAGTCACGCCTATCATCAGATAGAGTTAGACGCTGAGGCTCGCAAGTATACGACAATCAACACTCACAGAGGTCTATTTGAGCACACAAGACTGTCCTTCGGGATAGCAAGTGCTCCAGCCTTGTTCCAGAGGACAATGGAAAGCCTCTTAGCAGATATCCCAATGTGCAAGCCCTACTTGGATGACATAATCATCAGCGGAAAGACTGATGAAGACCACCTGAAACACCTGGAAGCAGTTCTATCCAGGCTACAGAGCAATGGATTGCGCTTGAAGAAGGAAAAGTGTGCACTGATGAAAGATTCAGTAGAGTATCTAGGTCATTACCTGGACAAGAACGGCCTTCGACCCCTACAAGACAAGGTAGATGCCATACGCCAAGCAGAACAGCCGGTAAACCAGAGTCAACTTCAGGCCTATCTGGGATTGGTCGGATATTACCGAAAGTTTATCCCCAATCTGTCCCAGGAGATCGCGCCGTTGACTGAGCTGCAGAAGGTTGACTACAGGTCAAACGCCAATGGGAAACGAAGCAGCAAGCCCGACCCGAAGTTCAAGTGGGGGAAAAGGAAGAAGCTGCCTTCAAAAGATCCAAGCATCTATTGGAGAGGAACTGTGTCTTGACACACTATGACACGTCAAAGCCGCTGTTGCTACAGACGGACGCAAGCCCGTATGGGCTCGGTGCGGTAATAAACCAAGTGGATGCAGATGGCGAGGAACGCCCATCAGTTGCCTTTGCATCTCGCACATTGAAGCCAAGTGAGATGAATTATGCTCAATATGAGAAAGAAGGCCTGCCAATCATTTTCGGGCTGAAGAGGTTCAACAAACAGCTGCATGGCCGACACTTCACAATTGTCACAGGCCATAAGCCCTTGATAGGACTTTTTGGGGAGCACAAGCCCGCAAGTCCGATGGCGTCCGCACGAGTGGCAAGATGGCATATGATCCTATCAGCATACAGCTACGACATTGTTCATCGCGACGGAAAACATCACCAAAACGCTGATGCGTTGTCACGCCTGCCTATCCCAGAAGAGGGAAGTTCATGGGATCATCCAGATCTGGCGAAGCTGGATGAAACTCGAAGGGCACGCATCAACCTGTTGACTGACATCGAAACGAACCCAGTTAATGCTCAGGAAGTGAAGAGCGCCACCAGAAAAGAGAAAGTTCTTACGCAGGTGAAGAGATACATCCAGGAAGGGTGGCCAAACACAAGGAATCTGCCTGAAGAAGTCAAGGCATTCTCCTACAAGAAGGATGAGTTGACAGTAGAAGACGACGTCATCCTGTGGGGACCACGAGTGGTCATCCCCAACAATGCTGACATGAAAGAAAGGATTCTCAAAGAGCTGCAAAGCACCCATCCAGGCATCGTAAAGATGAAAGCTCTGGCTAGATCCTATGTATGGTGGCCAGGAATAGACAGCCAACTGGAACAGCAAGTGAAGAGTTGTCCAAGTTGCCAGCAGAGTCAACACAGCCCTGCTGCATCGCCTATCCACCCATGGAAATGTCCTGACAAGCCACGGAGTCGTATTCACTGTGATTATGCCACCATCGGAGATGAAAATGTCCTGATCATTGTCGATGCTCACAGCAAGTGGATCGAAGCTGTTCGGGTTAAACGAGCAACAGCTACAGCCACAGTGACTGCCTTGAGAAGAGTGTTTGCCACACATGGCATTCCGGGGACGGTGGTTACCGACAACGGTACACAATTTGTGTCGGAAGACTTTGCCACATTCATGACAAACAATGGTATTTGCCACATCCAAACACCCCCGAAACACCCGTCCAGTAATGGATTAGCTGAGAGAACTGTGCAGACTGTCAAAGCAGGAATGAGGAAAGGAACAGATCCTGACCTGGAGAAGAAGCTGCAAAGGATCTTGCTGAGATATCGTGTTACACCTCAGGAAACCACGGGGAAGTCGCCCAGTGAGCTGATGTTCAAGAGGAAAGTCCGCACGAGACTTGACAATATGCGGCCAGATCTCAACAAGTCGGTGAGGCGAAAGCAAGCGTTGATGAAGCAGACACGGGATCGAGGGAGGAAGAAGAGAATCTTCCGTATTGGTGACCACGTGATAGTAAAGAATTTCTATGCCGGCCCAACATGGCTGTACGGAAAAGTCGCCGAAATCATCAATCCCGTCATGTGTAACGTTGAGCTTGATGATGGGAGAGTGGTCCGCCGCCACGTCGACTAGATCAGGAAGTGCACCACAGAGGAACGTGCGATCCCACAGCCTACTGAGGCATTTCAACCACCTGAGGAACCGCCAGTCGGGTTGCCGATAGAAGCGCCAGGCACCGATGGAGAGCGGGTTGACGAAGATCCAGCAAGTGCAGCACCCTCAGACATGAGCGTGGAGGAAATCCCCTCACCCACAGATACAGACATGCCAGCAATGACACACACATCCCAGAGAGACGCACTTCCAACAGAAACACAAAAACACCCAAAAGATTTGATGAATATGTTATGTACAAGTGAAAACGCTAAGTTTTGCTGTAAAAAGAGTTGTACAAAGAGTTGTGTAACGTTTGATGTGTTACATGGGGTAAAAGTTGAAAGGAAGTGAAGGATTAATGGTTATGAGGTTAAAGAAGATACAAAGTTAATGTTGTATCCAATTATTCACACTGGTGAGAAGTCAGTCTCAGTTTAGCCAGGAACAGGTGAAAGTTATGTTTTATGTCAGTGATTTCAAGTACTAATGGTATGATGAAAAAAAAATAATAAAACATATATCATTTGTATAATGATTTTGTGTTTGCACATCAGGATACACTTTGTATGCATTATGAGGAGTATGTTAACTCAAGCTTCATGAGTAGAAAAAAAAAAACTCAAATATTGTAAGATATTTTATCATAGGTTATGAGTACACTGAAGTACACTGTCTAAGAAAATTGATTGATAATCAGAAAGTATGGTTTAAGTAAAGCCATTGGTTATAAGCAAGGAGAAGTGGTTTAGAAGACATGTTTTGTATATTTGTTGTCACCAAAGCAATGAGGGAAATGTAACGAGTATTAAATGTTGTTTTGGGAATTTTTCAGTCCGAAAAAAAAAAATCCCTGTGTATTATCATCTAAAGGGGGAGGAATGTTATATAGGAGACTGAGTTGTTAGACTAGTCATACAAGGTCTGAAGACACAGACTACACGTATATGATAGCCAGTACAGTATACTGATACATACATGTATCCATATGTGTTGTAGACACGATGGACTGCAACTGAATTAATAAAGGAGTACAGACATACATTTGTACTCTTGTGATTGGCTTCAAATCATGACTTTGAATTGTCTTTATTCGGCTGAAGTGAACCCACAAACATAACAAGTTGTCATTGCGGAGGGTCCCGTTGTAATTTGTTTGGGACATACGGTACAGTCAAATTCTGCCTTGTAGATGGAGTGCATGCGTGCACCTTACTTACTAGAGAGCAGTGAGCACTGTGGCTTTTACTCCTCAGATTCTCACTCAGCATGCAGTTCCTCTTATTTCACATCCTTTTTACAGTAACATTTCACTGCAGGGTGCATGCCCCTCCCAAAATTGTCCAGAAAAAGCACATCAAAAACAGCATCTTCTAGTCTGTAAGAACGAAAACCTCTGCTCCCCAATGCCCTCATGGAAAAAATACTGTAATCATGACTATTGTGTTACAAATACAGTAGATGAATCAGATCTACAGATGCATTATATTAGTGCAAATATATAGATATTAATACAAAAATATTAATATACATGTTTTATTTGCAATCTATCCTACTATAAAAAATTATGCCAACATAACATCATCACTTGTGCACAACATAGTGTAGTGAGATCATAGACCCCAATATTTTGCATGTACATGTACATGTACAACTGTACTTGTCCAGTACATCCCAGAAAACCTCCACCAGATAACCATAAGCCTGCAACATACACGCTAGACTCCAGCAACATACACCTAGAGAGCATAAAGTTGTATGCACTTTCATGCTTAGTTTGAAACTAAATGCAGAGATGTTCTATGTTTGCTCTTTTATGAAATGGAACTCACACACACAAAATTATATATGTATATTAAAAACACTTTTCTCTGTAATGTACCGGGTTTATCACATGCACATATCTCCATAGTGTGAGAGGCATGAATGTCTCTCACACCTTTTGCTACAACTTCATTCGTTCTGACTAGACATGGGATTGCCAATATTCACAAAGCAAAATCCCTGAGATTCTAATGAGCAATAAGGATGACATTTGTGCATTTCACACATTTCAGCAGGGTCAAATTATTCCCGAATAACAGAGATTTTCCTACTCTCTTCTCGAGATAAGAAGAGACACTGACGATTTCAGGAACATTCCTACCGAATCAGGAAGACTTTGAAACTCTGTTGACACATCAGTACATAAAACCTTTTGCCTACTTCCACATTTCATTCTCGTCGATGAAAAAGTGACAAATAGCATCTTTTATGGCAACGTTTCTGCTGAAACATCTTCTGAAGGTAACTAAACTCATTAAGAAGTTTCAAAGTGATACATTGTACGTGTACAAGGAAAGAAGTTACAGATTGGTTTGCAGCCTCCTGCTCTAAAACCACCAGAAAGTTTCACTTTCAAGAATTTCATTACCAGAGTGTTTTTCATTCAAACTTAGTTATACTTCGTTTATATAATGTTAAACTGATTCCAATCAATCTGATACACAGAAATTTGTTGTAACTTTATACTGAGCATGAGATTACATCAAGAGGATCATCAAATGATTAGAATTGACTCCCATGATGCATTGCTGTGCCACTGAGTAGCTTTGCACAATTTTCTCAAGTGAAAGAAATAGGTTACAACTGCATTAGATTTGGAAAGATTATATACACCTGAGGCAATGGAAAAATATATAATATCAAAGCTTCTGTATGACTCAAGATGGAGCATTATAATCAACAAAGGTTTAAATCACCCACATGCAATCACACAGAGGGGAAACTTGTTATCACAAGGACCTTTAAAAACCACCTTGAGAACCACCTTGTTATACAAATGTATTATATTTCTCACTATATGAGAAGGCAAAAAACAAAAAGAAATATACAGACTTGGGACCTACAAAATCACCTTGTTAAAAGGTTAATATACACTTGTACATCAACCCTCTTCAAAATAGGGCTCCATCTGATCATATACTGTATAAGTCATTATTTTCACGTACAGTTATTTTCGCAAATTATGAGGTCATGGACATCTTTGCATGATGCTATTTTCGCGAATTGACATGAAGCTGTCGTAAGTGCACTATCACACTCGCGCATGGACGACATTTTCGGGTATTGTTAAATTCGCAGTCTAACAGTTATTCTCTAAATTCTCGAGAATTAAACCTCGCGAAAATAACGGCTTACACAGTACATATAAAAAATCTCCTCTTTGGGAGATGAAGCTGAATTAGCAGACAGGCTCAGTGAATTTCATGAGTTTTCCTTCATGCATAGAGCTCTCGCAGAGATCAGCAATCCAGGATGTGCATAGCGTGTCTTCCATAGTGACTTCAATCTCCTTTGTTTTGCCTGTAATACAAGTGGGAAAAGGGTAATATTAATAAAGATGAGTACTTGATTTAAAAAAAAAAAAAATGTGTTACTACTCATTTGCATCATCAGGCTCCAGTGAGGCATGGCCTTCCTGGACATGGTGCAATCGTCTAAGAAGTGCTGTCGGCTGCTGCAAATCTAACCTAGCAAAGTGGGGGTATAGTGAGAATGATGACACAACCTGCCTGTGTGGAGAATATCAGGAGCAGACTATGCATCATCTCCTTGCCTGTCCACGTTTACCAGAGCCTTGCGCACAAGAAGATCTGACAGCTTTGTAATGCCCTGTGCCAGGCAGTGCATCCAACATTGGATTGGAAGATTATAACAGTCCATTCTGCGTAGTGACTCTACAAGAAGAAGAAGACAACCCATTTGCATCTTACTGCATCTCACCCCCCAACTGCATTTCAAGAATATCTGAAAGCACTCTAGCAGTTCAACCCAGCTGTGTACAATTATACCTGTATTTGATTCTATTATGGGTGGAAAATGACAATCACTAGCTTAAGCTCATGAAACCATTGAGTTTAATTATGACATTTCATCCCTTTCATTGCATCCACACAACCCTTCTTTTGACTACCCTTCCAACAAAGTCCTATTGCCATCAGAAACTCATAGCTGAAGTACAGAGGTCTTTGACTTAGTTCTTCAACCTACCAGCCCTATTATTTCATCAACACCATTGTCTCTCTCTTTTCACCCTTCCAACCAAACTACATAAAAGCCACTTGCAAAATATCAAATATGACTTATGAATCAAACATGAATCAGCATGCTCAAAAGCAATGAAGAATGAAAATTATATTTGGGTACTAAAATCTACTGATGACACCAACACTTATGCTATTTACCACCACTATCAACACTATTAAAAAAAAATTATTTATCCACTAACTTGAGTCCCTTTTGTTAGATAATTTTCTTGTTTTTGTTTCCCAATTACTATACACTTTTACTTTTTGTTTCATCATTTATTTTTCTTTTATTTCCATATATTGTTCTTCATTTGTTTTTATCTAGAATGGTTTATCATTGTCCAAAAGGATGTTATCTGAGTATAAAAAAGAAAAACCATTCTCTAAGCAATACTTCTTCCAAAACCAATATACAGCGTACTGTAAATACAAAAATCATTGCAAACTGCCATTTTTGTTGTGCTGGTCATAAGTATGTGCTAAATCTCCGCAACCATATGCCTGATTTTCGCAAATGGGGTCATTCGTCAAAAATCTAACCACTGTAGACACGCGAGAAGTAATTTGGGTCTAGGGCACTTACCCCCTGGGCAATTACTCCGGTCCCTTCGCCTGACCCTAACCCTAATCCTAATCCCAACCCTGAACCTAATCCTAACCCTAACCCAAACTATAACACTAAACCTAACATTAGACCTAATCTGTGTCTAACCTTATTACTAACCAGCATTTAACTGGGGGGTAATTGCCCTCATGGGATTAATTTAGGGTTCCATACCTTCAACCAGGTCGAGGAAGTGTTCCATCTCCAGTACGTAGGACCTGCTGTAGCGTTCTGGGAAGGACGGTTGGATCGCATCCATGTTCTCGCCTTTCTCGTTGTGCAAGGCAACCGGCGAGTCCACCTGGTTGACCGTCTGCAGCATGCCCTTTGACCCTAGCACCTGTTCAGGGGGGACACAGAGTAGAGAGAGAATGTAACACATCTCAATTCTGTCTGAGATGGCAGCCCTCTATTCAGCCCTTCCACATTCTCCATACAAAGTCCTGTTTTACAATCAGGGTGGCTCACTGCACAACATTTTAACCCACTGAGGACGAGTCCCGAGTATACTCGCGCAGGTGTCTACGGGAAATGCATGTTGTAGCAAAATCGGCCTGTCCTCAATGGGTTAACATTGTGCATGAACATTTCATTTGCATCCCATACAAAAAACAGCGGTGTGGGATGCCTGAATCATAGAGAAAAAAAGACATTAAAAAAAAACCTAACCAAAATAACCATTACACATTTATACTAATCAAAACATAAACACTTCATCTCTACTGGATGCATCCAGTAATGAAAATCAAAGATGACAGCTGCCTTGTGGGACATTAACTTTTCTTTGTGCTAGGCCTGAATGAGGCCTAAAGAATAATCAAAGAGTATGGCTTGCCAATGGGAAGAGAAGATAAACTTTGAAATAAATTGAACTCCTCTTACAACGAAGTCCTCAGGACTGGCAATTTTCTTTTGTTATATTGAAATTTCGCTATAATCGAACAAATAAACAGCAAAAAACAAAGAGCGGATAATGTTGCATCCTGAATTTTTACTTTGTTTTAACCGGAATCTTATTATACCGTGTACATTATAAATGGGAGTGCATTGTACATTGCCAGCTTGACTTCAGCCAAGTACACATGTATCCCCAAATACAATAAAATATTTCATCTATTTATGTGCACTGGAATCTCATCATAACGAGTTTGGATCTGGTGAGATACCTTGTTATACTGAGGTAATTCAGCAGGTCTCATTCCTTCATTATTCTTTTGTTTTCATCGCTGATATAACAAGGAAATTTCAATCATCCCAAGCAGCTTGTTGCAAGGTTCCCTGTAATAAATCCCAACCCTCCCCTTACACAGGAAGGAACTATGGACAAAACTTTGGCAAGTACAGGTGTTGTAATTTTTTTCCCCTGATTTCTTTTTTCTGATTTCTTTTTTCCCATTTTTTTTTTCTTAAAGAATCCAAAATGTGGTGGTGGTGGGGCTTATCAATTTCATATTTGTATAGGTATTTCTCAAAATGCAGGGGGGGGGGGAGCAACTGTTGAAGAAGCATTAAGTTGGAGAGATATAAGTGAAAGCTTTATACAAAATTGTCAAAGAGAAATATAAAAATTCACATGGACACGTAAAAATTAAATAAATTAATGGCTTGGTGGTGAAAAAAGAAAATACAAGCTATTGTTTTCCCCTGGTAAACAAATTGAAATGTTTTTGACAAACACGTCTAGACATACTGTTAAAAGTACTAGTATTTGACTTGTACTCTTCAATAGGGTATATCGTCGGGTGCCCGTGCATTGGCCGCTACCGCAATACAATTTGTATTGCGTTAGCGGCCAATGCACGGGCACCCGACGATATGAACTATTGGCTTTTCGGCTTGCACACTTAAATTGTGTAGATTTTGAGGACCATGGATGAGCTGGCATTTCTGACAGTAGGCCTACACACTCAGCCCTGGTGTACTGTTATCAAATGATGTGTTTGCCTCAGGTTTGATTAAACCTAAATCCTAAATGCACACCAAGCTGTCTCGTCTGGGGTTTGGCTATGTCAAGAGATTGGAATGAAGCCAAACTGTTTCCATGCATCCCAGTCAATGGATGCATTACAGTGGTATGTACAGTGGACTCCCATTAAAACGAAGACCTCCGGAATGGCAATAACTAAAAAAATAAACGATAAAATAATATAGGGCTCATATTGTTGTGGGCCTGAATTTTTACTTCGTTGTAACCAGAATTTTGTTACAACAAGAGTGCACTGTATTCACTGCTGACTGTATATGCAGACACTTCAATCTACCGGATACATACACAGTAATAAATGTGTGTTTACAACAGACATTGCATACTGGTCAAAGTGATGGTGGACATATTAAAGAGAAATAAACAGCTTTGAGGTCAGATGGAGTATTAAAGAGTCTCGATGTTTACAAAACATACACCACACCTACAGGGTTCAAATTAAGCAAACATACTATGCATCAACATTGCCCTAAAGCTTTCATAATAACTACTGTTACTCTAGATTACCAAAGCACAAGATAACTGAGAGAACTGTAGATTACCATATAGCAATGTTTGCCGTTTCACCCATAAATTGAAAAAAAAAAAGGTCTCCCCTGCAGTTAATGTTATTAGCGCCTTTGAGTACTCTCTTTTAAAAAGGCATGGCACATTATACATACGTCAAAGGAGCATGAAGTCAAACACTCCTAAAGTGTAGGCCCTACCCTGCTACAAGAGGACCACTTCCCGGTGATCTGTACTCCAAAGGTACCATACCGTACTGTAGGAAATAATTTTCCCACTCAATTCGATTAGTTATTTCAGCTCATGAATAATTACAAATGGCATCCTGTACACTTTTGTATTTATGGAAGAAAACTGCTACACATAAGATATTTTGTGCAGCAGTAGAGCAAAACTACATGTAGCAAATTGAGATACAACACCCAGAAAATTATTCCCTGTACCATCCCTCGCCATAAAGTGAGTGAGAGTGCTCAAGCCCAGACTAGTCTAAAAGCCTACCATACCAGAAGTTGTTGACATGAGAAAAGTGTAACATACCATGTCAAAATACAAAGGTGTGATTCTCTTTGTATGTAACATTTGTATTGCAGTACTGTGTATAAAACAAAGCGTGTAATGTGAATGACCTCATTACTTCAAAACTTGTGACCCCTCTGACTCGAGTCCAAAAATAATTTGCGACTCCATAAAATGTTTGAACGCTCCTAATCTGGCTACGAATGATATGGTTCAGTTCACTCTTGAGGACATGAACACCAGCCATGACATGTGATGGCATTATCAGTGTGTTTTCCTGCTTGCGTTGGAGGTTCACAAGTTCAGTAATTACTGTGCTTATACAACTACCTTTCCATTGAAGTTCTATGCTGTTCCACTTTCACAAGAGACCCATACTTTCCACAAGAATTCAAGCATGTAGTGTAGCCCCTTTTCTGTTGTTTTTGTGTTTAGAGGCACAGATGTTTGATTTTCTCCGACCTCCCCCCCCCCAAAAAAAAAGAAGTGCCTTGGATATATGCAGCTAAAACATTTACTACATGTCACAAAGTGAACTAGAGAAGCACTCTGAGAGCGCAGACCTCCGCCAAGCATGCAGCTCATTTCCACCCGCACTGATCTTGTTCTTCCACAGAGATCAGTGATTTCCACCCATACGTACTTATAGCATTGTGTGCTGAAAGCCACCCGATTTCCCAAAATAGAAGCCTTTGTTACGTCATAAACCCTCAGCTGCACAGTGCGCCTCGCCCTAGCAGAAACTAGAGCATGCGCCTTAGTGCGCGCATGCAAACCTCAAATACGCGCAGCCTGAACTCCCAAGTTCATTGACCCTACCTGCCAAAATATCAAAAATCCTTCATAATTTCCAAAAAAGTTATCGGATCACTACCAAAAGTTAATCGTTTGTTACTTGTGTCATTCTCAACCCTTCCTGTCAGTTTCATCCCAATCCGTTAACTACTTTTTGAGTTATTTTGCACACGGACAAACGAACGAACTAACTAACGAACTAACAAACAAACCAACAGTAACGAAAACATAACCTCCTCCCTTGGCGGAGGTAATAAAAATATATATTTGTGACATCACATCAAATCAATGGGTGCATTTGAGTGCTCTTAAGCGAACCACAGCAAACTGAACTGAAGTATACCGTACTGAACTGTGCCAGATTTGGAGCGTTTGAGCGCTTTGTGGAGAAAACGTACCTCGCGAGTTATTTTTAGAGGGGGTCACGCATTTCGTAGCAGGAGGGTCATTCACCTGGTGCACTCAAACTCCTTACAGATGTCCCGAACAAAGAGAATGAACTCTTTGCATTATGACATACATGCATATTATGTGCTTTCTTCACATGCAAACTTTTGGAACGCTTGGTACCCTTTTGGAGCAGGTTCTCTTTTGGCTCAGTTCAGTATGGTAGGGTACAATTAAGGAGCGTTTGAGCGTTCCTCTGGCATGGGTACGGTGCGGTACAACTAACTTTAGGAGAGCGCTCAAACGCACCCAACTACAATGATACGAGGATGGAAACAAGAGTCTGAAGACCAAGGTCCATATGATTCAACCTCTTCCATGTCTTGTTTATTCATCAAAATGCCCAACAGCATGATCTTCGCTGACTGGTAGAGATGGTTCCTGAGTCTTTTCTCATCGATAAATTCTTGATTCTGATTTTTTTTACACAGATTCAATGATTACCTGCAGCCTCATAGTTCCAAACTGCCCAACATTAAACCACCACACAGCACTATTAAAACTGCCCTCTTTATGGTGCGACAATGTACCTGTGCAGTATACACTCATACATGTGTACATGTACTGAAAACGCTCGACTTCCATAGCGCACAACGCGACCCTTGTCTATGGCACTGCCTGATGAGTGAACTGGCTAGCACAACCATGATTGGCTATGTACAATATATTCAGTATATCATAAAACAGATTTAGACTGCTTTTATTTGGGGAATTGTCAATATCATTGCTCCTTGGGATTTTAACTCCATGCTGTGACCCCCGCAGCAAGCTCCTAAGGTCGTAGCATGGAGTTGAGATCCCTATAAGGTGGGCCAATAATATCAACAATGCCCCCAAAAAGCGGTCCTTTATCTGTATACTGTAAATATTGAAGATGTCATCCTATTAATCCTTATTGCATCACTGCAGTTTTCACAGGGGACTGTTCCATTGCTAAACTATAGTAGGCTGTCTGCAGTTTTCACAGGGGACTGTTCCATTGCTTAACTACTATTGTATAGTAGGCTGTCTGCAGTTTTTACAGGGGACTGTTCCATTGCTACACTATAATAGCCTGTCTGCAGTTTTCACAGGGGACTGTTCCATTGGTACACTACCATATGTCAAAAAAAGATTACAACGGGACCCTCCGCAATGATAACTTTAAAAATAGTGAATCAATCCAAGTACAATTTCAGGGTTTGAAACTATAACTTATTACCCACACCCTACAGTAAACCCCATCCGATTTGCTCCAGTGGTCAAAGAGAAATGAGGAGTTTTGTAGAGTATGTCGGGAATCCCTTCCCTCCAAATTCTGTCTACTGTATTCACACATTATGCAGCTCCAAGAGCATCCAAGTGCCTAACTTGGAAGATGACATGCATTACAATGATAGACATCTCTGTGACCACTCAACCAAATTGAATGGGGTTTTCTGCATAATACAGCTAAGATGTTGTATTTTCAGACTCTGAAGTAGCATTAAGATGGTTTCGTTAAATCACATCGGAAGTTATCGGTGCGAAAATCCGATTGTAATTTTTTTTTGAGGGGGGGGGGGGCCATACTGTACAGTAGGCTGTCTGCATCTAAACACTGAGACCTTCATCTGTTAGGATTTATCGCTTTGGGTTAGTTTAATCTCTTGGTTAGGGGTAGAATTACTTGAATGCCACTAAGAATAGTTTAACTCTTAACGTGCCATGGTCGCCGAACGGCGACCTTAGTCCTGACGTGCCATGGTCGCCGATCGGCGACTAAGAAGAGCGAGAAAAACATTGATCATTTAAGTTCTTCTGGTACCGTAATGTGTTACACCAAGAAACTGCCAATGATATGTAGTGGTAGCTGATTAGCATAGCCATCGTTTCCACTAAAAATGTGAGCATGCTTACATTAGAAAATTTTGAGTAATTACACGATTTTTCAGCTAGATGTATTTTTTTCGTGTCGGGAAAATCCGCAGCGAGCGCACCCTCTGCGAGATGTGTATGGATCAAAAGTCTCATTGGTAAACCACACGTGTGTATGCTATTGATTCTGCGTGTATTGTCTATGCGGTTCCAGTCGCATTGTTCCGCTTGGATGCTGTCCTGCGGGAAGCTCTTTTGATTTTGTCCCTCAAAGAGGGTCGTCGGTCAAGTCTCTCATCCTTTTGTTTTGGTGAACGTCACTAATCGTCCCCACGCTAGCATAGGAATTGCGCGCGGACAAAGACCTGCTAATTTCAATAGAGTACCGGCGCCCGTGGTCCGCTTAGACAAAAGAAGGATTAGTAGGCTCTTCCTTCTCAAGTGGACAAAAGACACTCTTCCAGGGCCCGGGACAATCACTTTAGTTTCAAATACAGGATCTGGGACTAAAGGACTCAAATTTGGGAATGAATTACTGAGGCAGAAAGAGAAATTGCTGAGACAAAATAAACAGCTAGTATCTTTGGAACCATACAATTCTAGAACGCAATTTTGTTATCATTTGAAAGAGGAGATGTTGCTCTAAAACTTTCTCACAGAGTCAAGGGAGCGTTCTATTGAAGAAAAAACATGACTGACTCTTTTTTTTTCCATACTACACAGAAATTGCTAATAATTTTTCTGATGTATCAATTATTTCTGCAATATTTCAGGTTCAGATAGATATTATGCCAAAATGACTACATGACATGAAAGAACAAACATTTCTTGATATATGTTGTGTAGAACTCAATTCAAAACAGTCAATAGTTTCAGAGATATGGCGGTTTTAAATTTCATTGTCAGTGCAGCATCGAAACGTTCTGGCGTTAGGTAAAAACCTCTGGCACGTTAGGGGTTTTGGGCCTGGCACATTAAGAGTTAATAAGTGGTAGTTATACCGTACCTCCACATTACTGTAAAACATAACATATTCGTGGCATGAAAATTTCGCGAATCAGAGCTGATGGCCTTCTTCCGTGGCGTGAAATTTTCGCAAATTGTCATTGGCATTGAATGCACAGTGCAGACAAAAACTTTCACATGCATCTTAATTTCGCGAATCTTGGCGCTCGTGAAATTCGCGAAATTAAAATGCATGCGAACATTCCTCATTTTACAGTAGGCACATGAAGGGTACATAGGAGATGGTTAGACCAAACTTTGTTCAAAGTTCATACTGCCAGCATGCATCAGTGTCAAGTTTGTACCAATTGATAGAATTCTGTGATATAAAAGAAATATTTGATTTATGAATGTGTGATTTTTAGATTTTTCTGCTAATTGTCATGTTGTGAAAATTTCCCACTGCACAATTTTAAGGTGATTTTTCAATATTCAGAATTCTGATGTATACTACATTGACAATGAGATACTTGAAAGAGTCAATCATGAAGAAAAAGAGTCAAGTTGGGAGTATCCTTGTCTGAAAACAAAACAAAACAAAACACTAAATGCTGAACATTCACACATTAGCACGTTTCAAATGGATGGAGTGTGCAGCAATGCAGTGACCATCTCTCAAAACAAACAAACAAACAAACAAATGACACAAACGGTGAGGTCTTTGCAGATGCAGATGTACCCGACCGCACACCTGCTGGGGAGACAACCAGCGAATGACACTACCTATGTTTGGGGGACTTTGGAATTGTTTCTGTTTTTTTATTTGTTTGTGTGTTTGTTTGTTTTTTTTGGGGGGGTGGGTGGGTGTGGGAGGTTGCTGTTGTTGGTTTTGTTTTTGTTTTGTTTTTCCTTAAGAGAGAAACACTCCTTACCTTCTTCTCTCAGGAATGCATGAATGTTGGGCTCAACTTCCACGCTTTAAAGTGAGGAATAGCGTGCCTAAATGACCTATGTACAGTGGATAGAATTGTTGAGCAGAATGATGTGTCAGTGGTAAATATAGGTTTACCTGGCTCTAATCATTTGGCATTTTAAATGAAAAGAAGAAGAAGAAAAAAACAATATGCCCAAAACATTAAACATACAGTGTACGTGTGATAAAGAGTAGCAAAGTAAACAGGAATGGTCAAGACAATGTAGACAAGAATAAAACAGATATAAATTGGAGAAAGATTTCTTTATTTTATCGATAAATTTATTTCCCTGACCTTGGAACAAAATCTCCTCCTCTTTCTTTTTTTTTTTCTTTTTTAGTCATTTGGGGAAATTTGAATCTTATAATGGTAATTCCAGATTAATGTCAAATAAACATCACTCATGAAATGTTATTAACATGAGTTAATGCACTGAATAGAATCGAGAAAGTTTTATAAGAATAGAATGATTATTATGAAATACAAAATTGTGTATATTTTGCATGATTGGACAGTGTAAGGGTCAGAACAAGTCTATGCTGAAGGTGGTAATCATGAAATGTTAATGCAATTATGTTAATATTGTTAATCAGAGCACAGCTATTTATCTGAGGGGACTTGTTAGCAAATGACATCATACCATATCAATTTACATACCATGATATGATTGTGACCAACATTACTGTCTAAGGAAAATATTTTTAAATGCTGAAACTGTTAAAAAAAAAAAAAAGTGCCGTGAATACATCTGGTTTTACAGTATCACAAAAATTTGTTTGCAAATCTGGACACCGTCTCACCTCCAGTCTCTGGTCATAGCCGTACACCGCTTCCCTGTTGATGTCGATGGTTGCCATGATACCGCTCGGGAATTTCAGCGTGATGTTGGCCTGGTCCACATCGTCCATCTCCCGGATGCAGTCGTGGAAGGCGTGGCCCTGCGCGAAGACGGTGTCGGGGCGCTCCCCTACAATCCAACAGATGAGGTCGATGTCGTGCACGGCGCAGTCGTGGAAGAAACCGCCTACGGTCGTATCAAAGTGAGCGCACGAAAGCATGAAGACGGTCATATCAAAGAAAACAAGAGAACAGACAGAGGTCTGTGGAGCACCCCATTACATCAATCTTCTTCACACCCACCACAAACCTGGGGGGCGTTTCATCAACGAGTTCGTCGGAGGTTTTCACCGACAAATTTGCTATCAGCCAATCAGACGCAAGGATTTCAGTAGCTTTAAACAGTTGTCAGTGTAAATCACTGACAAAAAGTTTCATGAAACGGTCCCCTGATTGCTATCGGCAGGATCACAGCCATATTTTACTACAGATTTGACAGTCAGTTTTGGCTAGGAAATGGAAAAAAAAATATCCAACTTCATTTTTGTCATGTAACTTTCCCATAGTATAGTAGTATGGCTTTGCTTTGCGAACGAAGATTTAAGATCCTTAACTTTCCCATATCCTGTAGAGTATTCCTCGTTTGGTTTTTGCGCATGAAATATTGATAGATGAAAATTATTGAAGAATAACTAGAAAATTATATAATAAGTAGAAATCATTAAAAAAGAAGTAGAAATGCTGCATGGTATGTCTCTGTTTTCTTACATTTTTCTTGTCAATAGGTCTATACTACATCTTTACAATGTGACACAGAAGTGTCACATGATTGGCAAGAAATTGAAATGACATGTTTGCAAGATTGATAGGATAGGAAAAGCTAGTAGACACTGCTCCATCTACTCACACATACATTATGTGCCAAGTTTCATTTGGAAACTCAAAGGATTCTTATTAATACACCATCCACCAAATTGAACTTCATGGCAGGGGCGTAAAGTACTTCGATGAGCACGAATCAGACAGATTACTATAAAACCACAAATATTTGCTACATGAAAATTTTGCTAATTGGAGCAGACAGCCTTTATCGTGGCATTAATTTTTTACGAATTGCCACTTACATTCAATGTATACAGTGCTGACAAAAACTTTTGCATGCATTTCACAAATCTTGGTTCTCGCTAGATTGACTTGCATGGGAACACTTCTGGTTTTACAGTAATACCTACTTTTGTACACAAAATGGAAAAACGCAATCTTGTTCAACACTGCCAGAAGGCGCAATGAGGCTGTAAAAAAAGGATGCAAACCTGAAATTTTGAGGTATTGGACGGAAAAAAGGGTGCAAACCTGAAATTTTGAGGTATTGGGCGGGTGGGAAGGGGGCGTCTCTGGAGGTGGTCTTGATGCACTGCACCTGCCCCAGTTCACCCTTCAGGACTCGGCTCCTCAGCTTCCGGATGGCCGGGTCAAATCGCCTGTGGTCGCAGCGGAAGGAGACAGACGGGCAGTTTAAATAGACATATGGATGGACGGAGAGTAAATGATTTTACTGGGAGACAATCGATACGGGATAGACAGGGAGGATGGGGCTTGGGGGGGGGGGGGAGAGTGTTGCCATGACATCGAGGGATGGGGCAGAAGACAAAAAGAGAATGAGAGAGATATAGTGATATATAGAGAGATATAGAGAGAGCATGTCATCGCTGGGCTGACAAGACCTTGTATCTTAAATTTTAGTGAAAATGACTTTGTCGGATGAATGATCAGATAATCAGTTTAGTGATGTCCTTTCCAAATCCAAGCTGTCTTACCCTAAAAATGAAGCCGCTATGGCATGCCAAAGGAAAGGCTATCCCATTTGATATAGTGCTTTGGCTGCCATGTTTTTTGCTCCCCTGAACATTTGACACTTTGTAGATACAAGGTCACGATACAAGGTATTGTAACCCCACTAACAATATATGGGTGTTCAAAAGGGTAGCAATAGAAAAGACTCATATTATCAGGTCAGTGATTAACTCAGATCTTAAAAGGAATAATTCAATCATGGCACAGGGTAAAGTGGCACGCGTGAAACGATGTAAGGAAATATTGCTATTATGTAATCTTCCTGTGTACGCATTGACAGATATACAAAAAGGGAAAGAGCAAGGATACACCTTCCTGGGAAGAGGTAAATACATTGTAGATCTGGGGCAGCACAAACTGTGTTTGTGAGGTAGAGATGTAAGTTAACACTTGGACTTGCTCTACACTACTCTGTGTGTATGTGTGCGCACACCTCAGTGTATTATAGTGTGTGTGCCTCTCTCTTTCTCTCTCTCTTCTGTGTGTTACATTATTCTTTGTTGGTTCTTTGACAAAAGGGTTTAAAGAATGCACTCAGCCCAGCCCACTTTCCACTCTCGTTTTCGTAGGGATTAGCCCAACACATCTTCAAGTCTGTGTGTGTGTGTGTACGATTGTAGGAATGTGCGTCTGAAAATGTGTGAATGCCAGTGAGTTTGTGTGTGTTTTGTATGCATACATACACCTAAGAAGGATGTGGGTAGGGGATGGATCTCATTTTGTTTTTTTCAGTACGGCCCCTAACTTGTAGCCCCTGATATGAGCCAGACTTTAATACAGGTAGACCTACAAACCTCTGACCTCTGAAATATGAGGGAGGGGAAGAGCAACAACTTACTTTGTTACTGGAACTCTTGCAAAAGTCCTTCAATATAACTAGTGATTATAATGCACCACTGCATACATACTTATATGAGCCTGCATGAGCCCCCCCCCCCCCCCCCCCCAAAAAAAAAAAAATGGTGCTGGCACTGTTTGTTTGCTTGTTTGTTTGTTTGTTTGTTTGTTTGTTTGTTTGTTTGTTTGTTTGTTTTTTTGGGGGGGGTTTGGGGGGGTCTTTTATTGCAACTTACTGACAAATTGCGCATAATCACTGTGGGTTTTTTTTTTTTTTTTTTTTTTGGGGGGGGGAGGTTTACGCTGGGACAATTTGTCACTTATTTACAATCAAAGCAAACAGATATAAATTCTATTAAAGGTGCATGGTCCTCGTGTTTTAGTCAAATGCGTACGTGGGCGCACGGCGCAAGTTTCCTAATGAGACCTACGCTATCGACTCCTCTTTGGCGCTCACACTTTGGCCCACTTCCCCGAGTCCTAAGAAGTCCGATTTACTGTAGTCAGTGGTCGGATCACAGTTCGGCTCATGATTCGGCTGAGGGGGATGACAGCTTTAGCAAACTTCTTTTGTGATGTCATAATAACAAGCACATATGCACGCACCCTGGCATTACTACAGACTGCGCGATGCACAGAGAAGACAACGAAGGCAACGTTACTTAGGAACACCGACTCACTTTACTCTTGATGACAGCTCAACTTCAGTAATCTTCGTATCAATGCTAACGCTGATCGGCAGTATCATCAACAGCGCCCTCTACACTACCGGGACTATGCCCCTTTAAAAGAAACATTTATTACTTTTGTAAGTAACATTTCCTGAAACCTCCATTACCATCTTCATTACATTAATGAGAGGATTTGTAGGACTGGTCGTACACTGATTACAAATTACCTGTTGAGGGCGCAATACAAAGGTTTCCCGACTTCCTTGGCCTTGAGGTAGCATTGCTTGGTCTGAGTGAGTGAGGAAGAGATTGGCTTCTCACAGAAAACTGCCTTACCTACATGGGAACAAATTGTAATAGACATGTAAATCCACATGCTGGGCTGAGTGGGACAGCTCGTGGTTATGAGGCTATCAGAATATCAAATGATAATTTAACCCTTTGAGAATGGACTGCTTAAATGCTACCAAAAGCATTTCCCTTAGACACTTGCCCGAGTATACTCGGTGCTCGTCCTCAATGGGTTAGGAAAAAGAAGCAAGCCAATAAATACACAAAACACTGTAATAAAACTGCTAAAAATATCCATCAGCTCCACCCTTGTGACACTTGACAATTATGTGAAGTCATTATTCAAACTGCATTTTTCCGTTTAAATCTGAGTGAGCTTTATCTTGCCCCCTAATCATCATACAGAGCTCTGTAGTTGTTATTGTTGATGTCTACCCCCACCCCCCCCCCAAAGAAGAAGAAGAAAAAGAAAAAAGATGCACATATCCACACACAGAAGCAAACAGAGAACAACATGTGCAATCACTGCAACGCTTCAATGACAAGCATGTCTTACAACAAATTAATGAATCTCCACACTAGCTGTCGTGTAGTCATGTATACGTGTCTACTGCCAAGCAGACTGCACAACACCATTGATTGAGCACTGTAAAGTAGGGCTTCACCGGGGGCCCGTCTGCACCAGCCCCTTATTTGTTTTTGGTCCTTGATCTGATTGTTTTCTGTATAGTATGGTACATATAAAGGGGAGAGGAAGCATGACAACTCACCCGCCTTGAGTCCAGCAAGAATCAGACTCTCGTGGAGAAACGTTGGGACGCACACTACAATGGCTGCAGTCCTTGTGAGAAGATGATAAGACAGACAGAGACATGGGGGGCATTTCACGAAGGAACTTGTCGGATAAAATATCTGACAAGTCTCTTTTATCCGACAAGTTTTGAGAAATTCTTTAGTCTGATTGGCTGATTTCTCTGAACTTGTCGCATATAATTGACTTGTCGGACATTTTATCCGACAAGTTCCTTCATGAAATGCCCCCATGAATGCAGGCAAGGGGTGGGGCATATCTAGCTTTTTGGCTTAAAGTGGGGTGGGGTTGACAAAATGATGATGGGTCATGACAAGCAAAAAACAAAACAAAACAAGAAAAGTCTTCCAATTTTTGGCTGCCCTTTCTCTCCCCAAATCTGCTCACAAGCAAAAAAACAAAAACAAAACAAAAACAAAAACAAAAACAAAAATAAAAAACCACCTTAAACCATCCCCCCCCCCCCCCCCCCCCGATCTGAAACTGGAGTGAGAATTATAGAGGGAGATATAGAATTATAGTTTGTCAAAACTTCTATGATATACAGGTTTGTTTGCTTGTTTGTTTGTTCATTTCCATCTAAGAAGATGGCTGGATAGCCCATATCAAGCTATGTTATTAAAAGCTGGTCTTCCATGGGGTTAGTTGAATGTGAGGTGGGACCACTTCACCGGGTTAAACACCCTGCTCTTTGCGATGAATGAATGAAGCGGGATCTTTTACGTGCATAAGTTGTCACTCTCTCATACACGGGACCTCCATTTTATGTAGGCCCCTATGTCCAGCAAGGGTATGGGTATGATACATCAAATAATTACACTTTACAAGTAAGCAAAATCAGTATTACTCAAGCACTATGTCATACATAATATGGGACAAGAAATGGTTTTGATATTTAATCACCAATCACAGGTCATAGAGACCCACAAACCCACTGAATTTGGAACTATATCAAACCTAATACCCCTTTCATGCTTTTATAGCAAATTTTGTACCGCTGTATCCCGCAGTAGTATGCAGTATGAACAAATCAAGTGCCAAAATGCGTCTCGCCCATTCGCGTTCAAGAAATTAATATTTTCTAACTCCAAGAAGTTCATTGACCCCACCTATGACCTCTGACCTTGTGGTGACCTTCAACTTCCCAAGGGACATTTACCAGCCAAGTTTGGTCACAAACAGACATAGGGATCAACAGTTATGAGCCATAATTGAAACACGCCGTAAAATCTTAACCATTGAGCCCTAAAAGTTTGTTGACCCCTGCCAGTGACCTTTGACATTATGGTGACCTTCTACCATCCAAGTTTGGTCACAAATAGACATATACACTGTATACATCAAAAGTTAAGAGCCATAATCGAAATGCACCGTAAAATCTTAACATTGGGCCCTAAAATTCATTGACTCTGCCTGTGACCTTTGACCAGGAGGTGTACTTCATGTTTAGTAAAATGTGTAACTTTGTATAACCACTCTTCCCTCCAAGCTTGATTGAAATTGAAGTTCTCTTAGAGAGTTATTCAAGTTTTTGTAGCATTACAGACGGACGACGGACGGACAGACACCACAGGCGATCCCATAGTCTCCCTGCACCACCGGTGGGCTCGACAAAAACCACTCAGCTATGTGGGCAAACTCCCCAGTAAATTCCCGGGTGATTTTGCAGCAATTTTATCACTGTATCGTTCCAGGCAAACTCCAGAGTGTTAGGTCCCAGCCCCGCGGGGGCCAGATCTGCCCAAAACAAACTTGAAAGTACACTCCCTCCAACAGTGCATAGATGCATGTAATAATCAATGCATTTCTGATTTGGGAGGAAAAGTTTTATGAAAAATTCTCCACACCTTTGGAGCTCTGGATTCCCTAGGGACCTCGAGGCCATTGCCTTTTGAAGAAGAGGAAAATGTAAAAAAGTGGCTCTCACTCTGGTCCCCCAACCCTCCCCCCCCCCCACCCCACCCTGCGAATTAGGTCACAACAGGAGAGCATCCCCTCATCTGACATGAACAAATTTGACAGTGCATTCACAAATGTACTTTATATACTTATAACAGAGATGCTCATTACAACCCATTTTTTCCACTGTTCTGACCTATTTGTCAGACCAGTACCAGGTACCCACTTTTTCTATTTTTTTTTTTTTACTTATCCATTCTTGGAAAAGTAACTGGTCTGATGGTGAATTTCACTGGTCTAGACCGCCGGATCAGTGCAAGCGTGCAGCATTGCTCATAAATACCTAGCAGTTTATCTAGCATCATTTTTGGTGTTGTAAAAATTAAAACAGTCTTCAGTTTGAGGGTTCTCGGACTGATTGGATGAAAACACATCGGATTTGACACCACATCACTCCAATCAAACTCACTTCTCATCATTCCAAACCGCCTCGACCCCACTGCTGGTCGCGACGCGGGTGTCAGAGAGATACAGCTCCTCGATGTAGCCATTCGCGAGGTCCACGTTCTCCTCCACAATCCACCTGAGCTCCACCCTGGGATTTCTTACCAGATTCCTGGCGTGAATGAGGCCCGCTCGGCCGATGCCAAAGAGAGCGACGCCAACTTTCTGCCGGCTGCCGTTAGTCGCTGTATTGTGGTTCACACTTTCCATCACTGTAGAATGCTATGTAGAGCATATTTTAAAACAAATGAACAAAAAAAGTACACACATAACTTCATAAAATCAATGTAAAACTGTCTTCCAAATTAGGTAATCAAAAAATGGTATGCAGAAAAGGAGAACCAGTGGATCTGGGGTCATCCTATGAGACCAGCACCCAAAAGTCACACAGCCCAAGAGGCGAACACTAGGACCCCGTTTACAGCACGGGGCTAGGCCGAGCCACGGCCGAGCCGCGCAATTTTGTTAGTTTACACTGCTGGGCTTGGTCGCGCTTTTGATTTGATTTTGATTTGATTTGATTTGATTTATTCACAAAATGCATATATACATACACTGTACATTATTCACAAATATGCACATAGTTTGTACATGAAACATATTACACATTTTGTCTGGATCGTCATAAGCTTTGAAAAGCTTGACTGGGACGTCCAGTATGGATAACGTACACATATTATGTACATAAACATCATTTTAAAAAATGTAATATGCGCGTTCAATTTGTTCATAGATAAAGATGAGAGATAAGGAGAGAAAAAGAAAAGTGAGAGGAAGAGATAAGGAGAGGGATACTCTACATCATGGTAGTTAAAGGTATACAAGATTGACAATTCTGGTAACAACTAACATAGAAAGACTCGCTGCTATTATGTACGTAGTGTACATTTTTATGACAAAATAAACCTGTGAACCTGGGGCAAGACAGCAGGCAAGAACCATGCAAATGGTATAGTTTAAACATATTTGCAAAGAAGGGTATTCTTTACTAGTCTTCTAAAAGTATGCTTTGATATACAAATGATGCACAGGATAGAGTGCGTTAGTGGAGGCATCTCCACTAACGCCACGAAATAATCCTGTGCATCATTTGTTTTATAAAATGGGTCGAAAACTAACAGCATTTTTCACGTATCTTTGTGGGTCAATACCAGTCAGCTACATGTAGCACTCGCTCAAGAGTCAAGATGTCCGAAGATGTTCGTCCCAAAAATTTACGCACGTCGCACTCGGAAATCCCGCACATACTGTACGTATAAGAGTATACGTACACCACACATGTTATGCACACAAGAAAGGCCTGCCGGCAGCCCGAACTAGAAGTGGTTTACAGGATTGACAGTGCGTATAGTAGCGCGCGACGCACTTGTAACAACTGATTGAGTGCACGCTGCTAGTGTAAACATTATGACGTCAGGCCATGCATGTTAGTGAGAAATTAATGCACGCACATGTGACTCATTTCAGTGCTTCCAATTGGCTACATTCTTGAACCCATTTTATAATTGGCACCATCGCACTTCATGAGAAAGAGAATTCCAGATGTCAGGACCGGCATGTCGTATGGATCGATGGGCAAGGGCAGTTTTTGGATTTTCTAGGTGCACATTTATCGAGGCTCTGGTTGATTAACTATGAATAGCCGAATTAAAACAAAACATGTTTACAGGTTGGTGGGGAGTTTTTGGGAATGGAATTTATACATAAAGACAGCACTTTGGAGGTAATGAATGTCGTAAATGGAGAGTGTAGGCATTTGAAAAAACAACGGGTTTGCATGAGACCTGTAATCCAAGTTCGTGCAAATACGAACAGCTTTTTTCTGAAGGAGAAGCAGTGAGTTGAGTTTAGTCTTCTGACAAGCCCAGACGATATTGCAGTAAGAAATAAGGCAGGATAATGGGAATTATAAATGGTGAACAACGTAGAGCTTGATATGTATGGTCTGAGTTTCAATTAAAATTCAAACTTTTAAAAATTCAAAATTCACAATTTTAATTCAAACCTTTCAATATTTTGATGTAGTGGCGCTCTGCTTGTAAACAAACGCAATTTGGTATAGTCTGGTTTTCAGACCCTTTGCCAACTGGATTCCATGGCGACGAAGTCGCCGTTCGGGCAAAGGGCCTTTGCCGAAGGAAAAATCCTTTACAAGACAAAACCACCTTAAACTATACTAGCCTTAGACATTGTGGGGGTTAATATCCTGAATAATGAAATAGTATGGGCAGAGGGTTTGGAAGCCAGACTAAATTTGGCCGCACATTTGGCCCAGTTTGCGTTTACACCACTGAACTCTATTAGTGGAAGGGGCGCTGTGCGCACTTAGCGCGCACTACACACCGAAAAGCCACTACGCTCGTATTGCACTGTGGGTAAAAGCTTGAAGCCACCGGAAGTGCTGGCCGGTGGCGGCCATTTTGGGACTTTGCTATGGGGCACCAATAAGGTGCCAAGAATCACATGGCTATTTCATTACAAAATGAGTAATTTTGTCCACAGAATTGCATTTTGAAATCAGTCATTTCATTGAAGAAATTTTGATTTTGTTAAGAAACAGTTGTTTTGATAGGACATGTTCATTTTGTCGACTAAAGAGCCATTTTGTAATGAAATACCCCGTGCGATACTTGGCGCCCCATGATTTACACCAAAGTGACTTTCCACTGAGGAACGTGTGCTTCTTCTGCGTACCATCTGCGCAACCAAAGCGTATTATGCACAACATAACAATAGTGTTGAGTAAAGTGGGCGGGGCCTAAAGGTGGAGTCCTAAAATGGCAGCGCCAACTAAAGCACTTCTGATGGCTTCCAGCACTGCGCGTAACGTCATTTCCAATATAGAGTTCAAAGGTTTACACTGAGAAAAGGCCGGGCTCGGCTGCAGCTCAGCCGAGACCACCTCTAGAGCGAGGCCAAATGCGAGGCCAATTTTGGCCCCGCATTTCGCCTTTTGCGTGTTTACACTGAAGCGGGGCTGGGCCAAGCTGGGGCTGGGCCAAGCTGCGGCCGAGCCGCAGCCAACCCTCGCACTGTTAAACGGGGTCTAGGTAAATAAGGCCCATAGTTTTACATTTGGAGAAAAAAAAAACACACAGCCAGCAAGTTTGACAAATCCTACAACACTGGGTTTCATGTGTCAGTTTCATGGGTTTTGTTTTCTTCAGTGTCGAACTCATGGGCTGTATGGCTCATGGGCTGTACAACTCGTGGGTGTCCAACCCGGCCGTACTGAATCCTTGTGGGTCCAGATGTCACCTAATAAATTTATGTACAAGTACTTGCCTAAGTATAACAAAAGTTCAACTTCTTAGCATTCTTGCAGATTTCCACTTGTACAAAATGTACAGTACAGCTGTATTTACTTTGTATCAAAGAACTTGGTATAGCAAGTTATGGGTGCTGGCACTTTCAAATGGAAACTTATCACCTTTGGAATGCTGTCGCCCAAGTTTGTGAAAATTTGTTATGGTGGTGTCATGAAGTACCCTTGGTAAGCATTTTTTTTTTCACTTTTTACAGGATGCTGTATGATGTCTGAAGTAAATCACTTTCTTTGCAAGCCGTTTTCCCCTGAAGGTGAGCTGCAAAGTCAGTGCCCCTACGTGAGACTGATAAGGATTTCTAGAAGATATGCAGGCTAATATGATATCCACACTATATTTTGTGATCATTGCTTGTGACTGTACGTAGTACTGCCAAAATCACATCTGTAATGCTTTAAAGTTAGCTACAACTGAATGTACAGTATGATATAATACAATTATCTCTCTATATATAATATTTCATTTCAGATCATAATTCTCTGCCAGTGAGTCACAGAAAACTGGGTATCAGGACTCATCATCTAATCTGATGTGCAAGTCACCCAGTCTCATTAATTCTGACCCCCACCTCCTTCTTAATCCCCACTGCAATACTCAGAATTAAGTCTCTGTATGTCACATATAACTACTCGAGGGCCACAAAATCTTCATTAAGGGATTTTTGCATGTACAAGTAGCCATGGGTAGCTATTATTGCATGTTACAAACCTCATTGAGAGCATGTCTTTCGTATAATCAGAGGGGTAAGACGAAGGATGTCAACACTTAAAGGACAAGTTCACGTTCACAGACATGTGGATTGAGTAACTACGTGTATGCAGCAATCACATCAGTGAAAGTTTGAGGAAAATCAGATACCCGGTAATCCGTTTAAAAATTATGAATTTTTGAGGATTCTGCTTACATGTAGTCACTGCTGGATGAGAAGACTACTACAGCTTGTGATGTCATATGTGTGCAATGATATAAAGAAAATATAGAGAAAATTCAAGATATTTTCATTTTTCTCACATAATAAAGGACACTTGACTTTGCTCTTTCAGAAGGCAAAGGAGAGTAACATTACCCTTAATATATACGTCAGTGACGAGTCAAGGAAATGTGCACTTTTCTCAAAAAGTAAAATTTGTGAAATTCTCTTTATATTTTCCTTAACATATCGTTGTATGCATATTAGTGACATCATACACTGTAGTGTGAGTGTAGTAGTTTTCTCATCCAGCAGTGACTGCGCAGATACTTTAAAAATTCATTACTTTTGAACAGATTGTCAGATTTCCCCCAAACTCTCAGTCTCACTGATGTGTTCTACTTATATTGCTGCATTCACTCAATCCACATGTTTAATAATGAAGGTGAAGTTTTCCTTTAACAATATTACTCAATCTGGCTGATTGCCAGCTACAGTCCTTCAACTTGAAGTCACTGCAATTAGCTAAATGTGGCCTTTGGCCCAGCTTCACAACACACTTGATCTGTACTTCACCTCTCGAGCTGTTGACTTCATCCATTGAAGACTAGTCCCAAAGTATACTCATGCAGGTGTCTATAACATATTGGAAGTGCAGTAGTAGCAAAATCAGCCCTCTTCAATTAGTGGGGTGGCTTAGTGACAAATATACTGATAATCGTGACACGCCGGACAAAAGTGTCATTTTTTCCTCAGACATTTGTATATATGTGAGGATCAAAATTAGGGGGTGCTCCAAGAAATCCGCTAACAGAAAAAATGAGAAAATGCCCTTAATTTGTACATAATAATAATGTCTGAATTCAAAGACTATACACAGGGCATTCGCCAGGTTTCTGTACAATGCAATGCAATGTACATGGTTGCTAGTCTTAAAATTCAGACCCATAACACGACATATTATGTGCATGTTTACAGTAATACACCATTTTTACTGGTTTTCCTATAGTAACAGATGGTTAGTCTGTGTTGCAGACCTGAGGGAGGTGTGTTAGAATAGTCCAGTTTTCTTAAGCACCTTTTCATTAAATAATTTGATATAATTTCTGGTAAAGGATTTTTTTAGGACTGTCTACCTCCTGTAGAGAAATGGCAAAGAGTGACATGTGACTCTGGCTCAGATACTTTAAATCTTGGGCAATGACTGAGCCAGGTGTAGGACTCTGTCACAGCTCATTTTTTTTTCTCCCAGAACTACTAGTTTACCAGTAGAAGAGCTGCATATTCCATTGAGAACTTAAGGTTTTGGGTATTGCCCTACATATTTCCTAACAAATTTAACCCGTTTCCTCCAAGATTGTGTGAATTCCATAGGTTTAGCGCAGGGATTACCTGGTTCCCGTAAGCAATTTTTATAGTCCGCACTTCCCCTCTCTATATGTTTCTTATTTCTTATGGGGGTTATTCAAATGTTTAAAAAGGTTAAAAGTTTGTTTTCATAGATGAAGTTGAATTTAGACAATTTGAATATTTCTAAAAATATATCGATATTTGTCATTTCACTCATAAAGACTTAAAGTGGTTTGAATATTTTTGGCCTGATAGCTATGTATAGACATGTTATTAAAAAGTAAAAGCAATGTTTGATTGGTTCACATTATCCAAAGAGGGTGGAATGTAGTTGGCTGGTGAACAAAGTCTATGGGGAAGTTTAAAAAGTTGATAGAAATAAAACAAAATCAGCATAGAGCAGAATCTAAATCACAATATAATATGACAAAATTCCCGACCCCAAAGGCGGTTGATTCTATGATGCTTGATGTAAAAATACATTCCACCCAAAATACATGTGATTGATAGGAGGAAAAAGTATAGTACATTAAAAACAATATAGTTCAACTAACCCCATTAGTCCAGCACCATAATGAAATGATTGTTAAGTTTTATCGCCTTGTCAATTGAAGATGATGTTACATAATGACAATTATCAAAGTCAGCTAGATCTACTAGTATATCAAGAAACCAAAAAGAAGGGGTGGGTGGGGTGGGGAGAGAAGAATGAAGTAAGTTATTTGTATCCATAGGCGTACCCAGGATTTTTTGGAGGGGGGTGTTCAGTGGCGTACCGTGGGTCAAGACATTGGGGGGGGGCGCACCTTATGGAAGCAACATCAGAATTGCATAACTGTACAATTAAACGCGAGCGAGCGGAGCGAGCGAGCTTGAAAATTTTGACATTTTACAGTCCCCAAACTGCCGTTTGTAGCCATATATGATAATATATGTATATATATTTGCTTTGGAAATTAAGGGGGTTGCACCGGGTGCAACTGCTGGCAGTTGCTGGCAGTAACATCAATCCTGAGAATGGCATAACGATTAAATGCGAGCGAGCTTGAAAATTTTGACATTTTAAGTCCCCAAACTGCCGTTATGGCTGCTATATTTTTTCGCTTTAGAAATTAAGGGGAGGGGGCGCACCGGGCGCAACTGCTGGTAATTACTGACAGCAACATCAGGAGAATTGCATAACGATTGAATGCGAGCGAGCGAAGCGAGCGAGCTTGAAAATTTTGACATTTTACAATCCCAAAACTGCCATTTGTAGCTATATTTTTTCGCCTTAGAAATTAAGGGGAGGGGGTGCACCTGGCGCAACTGCTGGCAATTACTGACAGCAACATAAGGAGAATTGCAGAACGAAATGCGAGCGAGCTTGAAAATTTTGACATTTTACAGTCCTCAAACTGCCGTTTGTAGCTATATTTTTTCGCTTTAGAAATTAATGGGAGGGGGCGCACCGGGCGCAACTGCTGGCAATTACTGACAGCAACATCAGGAGAATTGCATAACGATTAAATGGGAACGAGCGAAGCAAGCGAGCCTGAAAATTTTGACATTTTACAGTCCCCCAACTGCCGTTTGTAGCTATATTTTTTCGCTTTGGAAATTAAGGGGAGGGGGCGCACCGGGCGCAACTGCTGGCAATTACTGACAGCAACATCAGGAGAATTGCATAACGATTAAATGCGAGCGAGCGAAGCAAGCGAGCTTGAAAATTTTGACATTTTACAGTCCCCCAACTGCCGTTTGTAGCTATATTTTTTCGCTTTGGAAATTAAGGGGAGGGGGCGCACCGGGCGCCACTGCTGGCAATTACTGACAGCAACATCAGGAGAATTGCATAACGATTAAATGCGAGCGAGCGAAGCGAGCGAGCTTGAAAATTGTGACATTTTACAGTCCCCAAACTGCCGTTTGTAGCTATATTTTTTCGCTTTGGAAATTCGGGGGGGGGGGGGGCGCACGGGGCGCAACTGCTGGCAATTACTGGCAGTAACATCAGGAGAATGGCATATAACGGTTAAATGCGAGCGAGCGAAGCGAGCGAGCTTGAAAATTTTGACATTTTACCGTCCAAAAACTGTCGTTTGTAGCTACATGTATATTTTTTTCGCATTGGAGGGAGGGGGCGCCCGGTGCGCCCCCTGGATCCGCCACTGGTAGTCCAGGGTGTCGGTTTATGTTCATGATTGGGGGAGGTATGACCAGCGAGGGGGCGTCGAAGTGACCAAGCGGGAGAAGGATGTCCAAAATCTGCACTTTATAATTATAGAGCATCCCCTAATTTGTTTGTGTTTGTGAGTGTGTGTGTTTCATATAGATGGAAAAGTTAGGAAATAGCCAAGGTCAAGTCATATTATTGGCAATGCAAGGCATTTTAATATAGACTAGTATGTAAAGCAACACTGCAAAATCAATGATCAAGCTTTGATAGCAAATGTGTACAACCTATCAAACATTGCGCAACATTGCAGCGACTCTTTTTGCCATTCCGATATTCTGAGTACATGCGCACATCCTGCTTGTAGTCAAAATGCCAACCAGGAATCACGCAGAATCACAATCTTTTGTCGTCTCCGGGCTTTTTGAACAATGTTATACCTCTTTAATAATATGGTTAAAAGAAATCTTAGAAAAATATTTTTTTTCTTGATCATCCTTTCATGTCGATTTCAAAAGCAGTTTACTAACCCTTGAATTACCATTTTCGTAGGTTTTTTTCTTTCTTTTTTCTTCTTTTTTTTTTAATCAGCGGATGGGGGGGGGGGGGGGGGGCACGTGCCCCCCCCCCCCATGCCCCCGTAGTTACGCCACTGTTCCTAGACCTAGATATCTAATGAATTTTAGGCGCAATAAAGTCATCCAACCACAATTTGTAGACTCACACTCAGTTATCTTTCAGTTTTAACATTCAGACATTGAAAAAATTCATATCTACTATTACTAAAGATTACCAAGTCCATGTGCTATTACTAATTACATTGAGTAACAAGTAACTTGCTACTCCCAGAGCTTCCAGAGCTTGCTGCTTCCAGTAGGCTACTATACTGACTGTACTTGGTAGTCAGTGGCGTATCTAGGGAAAACGGCGCCCGTGGCAAGCGCGAAAATTGCGCCCCTAATTTCTGAAAAAGTGTTCAACCCCAACCCAATCCCGGTAGGGACTTTAAAAAAGTCCTCATGATATGCTTTTTGAAGCACTTAGAGGGGTCTTTTGAGGGTGATTTAAATGTATAAATAGGCAACCCTAAATTTTGATATATTTTGGCGAGCGAGCGCAGCAAGCGAGCCGAAAATTTTTATATTTCAGCTTTATACATAACATGGAATTCTTGCCATTTTTGGTTATTAAATCTTCGAATTACAATTCTAATCATAGTGGCGGCCTTATAGATAACGATTTATACCAACAGTGTCCAACCCCATCCCGGTAGGGACTTTAAAAAGTCCACATGATGTGCTTTTTCAAGCACTTATAGAAGGGATCTTTTGAAGGTGTTTTAAATGTAATATAGATATTGAAGAATTTTGGCGAGCGAGTGCAGCGAGCGAGCCGAAATTTTTTGTATTTCAGCTTACAAAACATGGAATTCTTGTCATTTTTGGTTATTAAATCTTCGAATGACAATTCTAATCAAGATATAGTGACGGTCTTATAGATAACAATTATATACCAACAGTGTTCAACCCCAATCCCATCCCGGTAGGGACTTAAAAAAGGTCCACTTGATATGCTTTTTCGAGCACTTAAAAGGTTTTTTTTTTAGGGTGATATAAAATCTGATAAATTTTGATAAATTTTGGCGAGCGAGCGCAGCGAGCGAGCCGACAATTTTTGTATTTCACCTTACAAAACATGGAATTCTTGTCATTTTTTGGTTATTAAATCTTACAATTCTAATCAAGATATAGTGACGGCTTCATAGATAACGATTTATGCCAACAAACTAAGGACTTGGAAAAATACTCTGAATTACTATCCGAGTGAGTGAGCCGAAATTTTTATATTTCCACGTCATCATTACGTTTTGTTCTTCTTATTCTTTTTTTTTGATAAATTTTGGCGAGCAGGCGCAGCGAGCGAGCCGAAAATTTTTATATTTCAGCGTTACAAAACATGAAATTCATGTTTTGTTTCTATCTTGTTTGATTTGGTTTTCTGTTTGCGCGTCAGCTTCGCGCGCGGTGCAGTAACGTAGTATTAACACGTACTGTACACGAGTTCTTTAGTGCGTATGATATTATGTAACTCCATAATGTATCATCATCCACAAAAACATTAAAACAAGGAAGAGAGAGAGAGAGAGAGAAAATGAACGCAAAAGAAAGGAAAGGCGGAATTCAAAACGGAAATAAAAGCGGTAAAGACAGCTTTTGTTTCATTTGTCAACATCTAAGCATTGCTGAAGAGGGGTGTTGAGTAGCTCAAACACCTCCTTTTTGCCCAAGGGGGGTGTTTGAACACCTTAAACACCCCCCTTTTGGCAAAGGGGGGTGTTTGAACACCCAAAACACCTCCCCTCGGTACGCCCTTGTTTGTATCTGTAGTTTTGGTTTTCAGTATATTCATTTTAATTTCCTTAATTTCCGTTAGGTCATCATGGATTGGAGCATTTGTGTACTAGTAATCTGCCAGGAACAAACACAAGAAAAACTTAAAGGTCCTATATATACACTTTTGGGAGAGTGACTTGAAAAAAATGTTCAGGATATCACATTTTATGCATAATATGTGTAGGTCTGGGGGCATTTCATGAAGCATTTTGTCCGACAAATTGTCGGACCAATTTGCTCTCTGCCAATCGGATGCAAGGATTTCTGTAGTTTGTAACAGTTTGTCAGAAAAATATCTGACCAAACTGCTTCATGAAATGCCCCCCTGTTGTATCACAAGACATCCTACCATACACAGTTTTTGCAATCAAAGCAAACATATAAAGAGATATCAGTATTTTTCTCATTAAAGCATAATTGCGGACGGTTTAGTCTGGAAACATGTTATCATAGAAATATTGTTCACATTTTGTGTTATTAACAATACTTAACATTGATTATACAGATTCATTTTTTTTACAGAGGTTCTTTCTATCCGTAACTCACACTTAAGAATAATTTTCAAGCACTAATTTTGGGTTTTTGCCTTTGATTATCCACAAAAAGGAGGAATGTTGAGGAGATCAGGAAAATATATACTGATGTAGATTTTGGACCTGAAGGAGCAGTTGAAGCATTGTTAAGAAACAATGCCTTATGGCATCGTTCTTATCATCAAAAATTAATAATGACAAACTCAAATGAAAATTGGAGGGGGGAAGAAAAGATGAACATAATGACATGAGACAGCTTGGTAAAGATTAAACGCTAAAATAGACAATGCAGCCTCTTTTCTCAGTTCATACTTATCCAGAGTGTGTGCTTTCTTTCCAGTACCGGTATTATTATTTAGATAGGTTAGGGGAATCCCTTTGAATTGTGTGATACATCATTTCAAAGTTTACAGTCTGCTCTTTCAGAATCTGTCCTTAAAGGACAAGTCCACCTTCATGCACATGTGGATTCAGTGAATACAACAATATTAGTAGGAAACATCACAGAAAGCTTGGAAAAAATCGTACAATCCGTTCAAAAGTTATGATTTTTTAAGGTATCTGCACAGTCGCGGCTGGATGAAAAGACTACCACAGTGTATGATGTCACATGCGCACATTCTAAGGAAAATAAAATGAGAATTTCACAAAACCATACTTTTTGAATAAAGTTCACATAGTTTCTTTGACTTGCTACTGACGTATAGGGTAATATTATTCCCCCTGCCTTCTGAAAGAGAAGTCAAGTATCCTTCTGTAAGCGAAAATAATTTAAGTTGAATTTTCTTTATTCATTCTTTATATCGTTGTACACATGTGACATTACAAGGTATAGTAGTCTTCTCATCCAGCCTCGACTGCATGAGCAGAAACTTCAAAAATTCATAACTTTAGAACGGATTGTCCAATTTTCCTCAAACTCTCACTGATGTGTTCTACTATTGTTGCTGCATTCACTCAACCCACATGCTATAAAGGTGACAAATCTTTGTCTGGCGACTTTTTTGTTGATCAATTATACCAACCCTGATGGAAATCTCTTCAAATTCATAAGTTCTGAAGTTTCCTTTAAGTTTAACCAAAATCTATATATGTAGTTGCCATGGCAACATACCACTTAACACTAATGAAAAGTATTTCAAACCTCTATACATCCCGTCGATCAGTTGTACCTATTCAAATGGAATCTCTTCCAAACTGGAAAATAGCCTCCTGTAACTAACTTCAATTAAAAAACCCTAGTTTTGGGTTACCATGGCAACGCACAAATCAACAATTATATTTGACCCCTGGTTTATACTCTTGGTACCTTCTATACAACGTTCATATCAAATTTTGTGAAAATTGAATCTTCCTACCTGGAGAAATAAACAAAAACATGATTTTTAGGAAAAGTTCATTGACCTTTGACCTTTGACCTTTGGAAAATTCACTCCAAATTCAATCAAAATATTTTACTTGTTCTCAATATTCTTCCTGCCAAGTTTTATCCAGATTGGATATTCCTGACCTGAGAAATAGCCAAAAAACCTATTTCACAAATAAAGGTCATTGACCTTTGACCTCTGACCTCCTTCCCAGCATCAATTTTCTTGGAGCACCCTATTTTTTGAGAAGGTACATCATGAAGTACCTTTGGTGAAAAAATCATGCTTTTGTCCGCCGTGTCACGATAATTTCACTAAGCCACCCCACTAAATGTGTTAAATGTTATAAAGTCAAGAGCCTCTATGCTCTACTTATTGGATAAGCCAGCATGTTCACTGCACAGCATTTACTGATTTCTTTTACATGCATGTACCTATCATCGCTGGGGTGACAAGACCTCGTATGTACAAACTCGTATACAAAATGTCAAATGTTCAGGAGAGCCAAAAAACATGGCGGTCAAAGCACCAGTGAATGGTAAAGCCTTTCCTTTGATATGCCGCAGTGGCTTCTTTTTTGGAGTAAGACACTTGGGATTTGGTCTGGACCTCACTTAACCCACTATTTGACCATTAATTCAAAAAAGTCATTTCACCAAAATTTCAGATACAAGATCTTGTCATCCCAGCAACGCTATATTTGTAGAGCTCTCCAAGTGTTTTATTCCCTCGCCTACACTGATGTCAAAGTCAAGTGTATTCTTTATCATATATAGGATCCCAATGCCAGCATGATATCCATCTAAAGTCAAACAAAGTAATCGGTGATATTAATAAAAGTCAGTACTTGCCAAGTTGAGTGACCTTGAGCTCCTGATTACTGCCCTGTGTACTACTGAGAATATCAATAGAGTGCACGAGATACAAGTGTAACCTCACAACAACTGATCAGCTTGTGCTGGTATTGTTCTTGTTTACAATCTACTGTCGAGTCCAGGGTTCGAAATTGGCGATGGTCCGCTGGCCATTGGCCACCCAACATCATGTCGGACTAGCTAAAAATCATAAAATTCTGAAGTAACTAGTCCGTCTGGCTAGCCAAAATATTGCTTCAGTGTCAAAATTGATTCTAAGTAGTCCGCCTGGCTAGATAAAAAAAAAGTTAAGTGCGACCCCTGGAGTCCCATTCTAACAAAGACCTCAGGACTGGTAGTTTAAGTTAGGCCCCTAATTGAAATTTCATTGTCCTAATAAAAGGTAGTCGGTACCCTTTTTTTATTAGAATCACTTTATTTTACTTTGTTTACTTTGCTTGTGGATGTCTCAGCCATTTCCACGCCTGATTTTCATCGATAAACTTTTAGAATGGTATGCTATGAGACATTATTTCATAAGTGGTTTCATACCCTGAGTTCACATTGGTCCCCGCGACACAAGGAAAGTCCCGAGCTGTGAGACTCTCTCCTCCAAAACCATAATGTGAACGCTCACTGGGACTTGTCCCCTCGTCCCCACCAAGCAAGTCGGGTGCGGGGACAAGATTTGGAGGGGAGAGTGACCTTGGGGCAAATTGATAGCGTCCAGCTGTTGTCATCAAATGTGCGCATGCGCTATGCCTGGGTTCAAGTGGGAGAGCTTGCCCCAAACCCAAATTGCCCCCACAACTCCGGGACAGATGAGATAGCAGTGTGGACGGTCAGTCGTAAAAAAGATAAGATCTCTTGTGGCTGTCCCCGCGTCGCAGGGACCAATGTGAATGCAGGGTTAGTATCTTGCAAGAAGTTAAAAGCCCAATCCTCCATTGTTAAATGAACAAATACACAATATAATATATAGAGCAGAATATATAGATACAGGGCTGTGTACAACTACTATCAGAGCAGTAAAGTATGGAAAAACTGGGGATCTACTAGTCCGACGGACGGGTCTACCAGTAAGAAAAAATGGGTTAGTTTGTGGCCCTGATGTCACAGTTGTACACTGTATCTACTGGTGCTTTATGTTTACATGTAACTCCTCTACATGTAAACTTCCTGTATCATTCGACTGGGAAGAAACATTCTTCAAATGTGAAACACCTAGTAGCTCTCCTGTTCCTGTATTGACCGACAAGTACTGTATGTCTAATTCCACGAAAAACTTCTCATTTATAATAATGACATTTGCTGGGTCAGTTTTTCGCTTCTTTTGTTTCTTTTTTATTCTGATTTTTGTGTTCCCCCATCTTGAACTTCAAAATGAATCAATTAATTATCATGAATTATACTATTACACCAGCTTACACTTACATATTTCCATGACAGTTGCCTATCAATAGGTGTTTTGAAAACATTTTGTACATGAAATGTATAAGATATAGCACATTAAACAATTTAAAACACCCGTGAATCACTTTCGGAAAGGCAGCTTAAACGAGAATGTAGTGTACTGGAAAACCAAGGCCTGTAAACATTGCAAAGGCTTCGGGCGTGGGTTGAACATCCCCCCCCCCCCCCCCCCCCCCCCCCACAGTGGCCCAGCCCTGCCAGAGATCGCTCTGGCTATTTTATTAGCTTTTTTTACATTTTAATACAATAACAATATTACTAAGTTAGATTTAGCGCTCGAACAACTTACTAGTAGGCTCCTACAGTTTGTACTTTTAAATACAGTCAAACCTGTCTTAGCGGCCACCTGTCTATAGCGACCACCTGCCTATAGCGGCCACTGAAAAATCCCCCCTCCCCCCCCGAGAGAAAAACCCTGTTAAAGACCCTGTGTATAGCGGCCACCTCTCTAACGCGGCCAGCGGCCACAAATTTTGTTTCCCGCGGTAGATCTTAACCTGTCTATAGCGGCCCAAAACTCAATGGAGCCGTAGCCGAGCTGATAATTCAGCGTGTTTTTCTGCTTTGTAGCCGTCTGTGCGGGCAACGTTCAGTGATCGCCACGGCTGCATTCATCCCTCATTCAGTCATAATAATGCACTAGTGCAAGCTTTCTTCACAACAATACACATACTAGGTCTAAAATGTGCAACAATGTCATATACACCGGCATGGTTAAATGCATGAAACACACGGTGTGTGCATACGTACACACATAGTTGTGCATGTAAGCAATGCACACAAAGTTGGATTACCTGTCTATAGCGGCCACCTGTCTATAACAACCACTTTTTCCGTCTCCCTTGGGTGGCCGCTATAGACAGGTTTGACTGTAGTCAATAAACGTAAGTGTACCCATCTCGGTACCGATATAGTGATTGTATGGGGCATTTGGCTTGCCATAGACGTTCGTGCAGTCATTTTTTAAACGAACCCTGCAAAGAAGTGGAGGAAACAACCAGAAAACAGGAGGAAACAGTGGAAGAGGTGAGTCAAAATGTTTACTGATTGATCCTGTATATATTTTTTCCACATTGGTTTGAAAACCAAGCTGGAAAAAATAATAATAACCATTTTAATGCGGGGGGAACTGGGTCGAAGTTGCGTTAACCGGAACGGTTGAAAACCGTCGCAATAGCGTATGTATCAATGGTGTCTGTCTATTAACCCGTAAACTGCTGAAGGGTTTTTTTGGCGTTTCACATTTTTTGTGTTTTGAAATTTTCAATAAATCATCAAAAATATGTACATCTTATTGCAAAGTATGAAGTAATACATCATTTTGAAGAGGCAATGTTGAATTGTTCCAGCTCACAAGTTTCAGGATGATTTCATCAGCTAATTTGACATAAATTGACATCAGAAATGAAATTTGATCTTGAAAAAATTGTAGGGCCTAATTTTTCAAAAAAAAATATGAAAAATTATCACATTTCTTCAGTTTGTTTCGTTTCTCAACTTTTTGTGCTCATCTTGTAGAGGCACATGTCAGGGATCTTACATGATATAAGTAATCCCAGTTCTTTAATACCTCCTTTCATTTCCAAGATCTGAAACTAGAGTCCCACATACTCACTTTTTTGTGGTAGATTTTCAAGAATGGCATAATTTGACATCATTTTTGCCCCTAAAATTTCACTTTTTGATGAAATTCTTGTTTTCATTATTTGGGAGATAGAACTATAAATAGGTCTCAGCTAGAAATTGTGTTTAAGGGTAAAAATTTAGCCAGAAAATAAGAAAAAACATGTCAAAAATAGTGTTTGGCCAGAAAACTGGCCCTTGCAAAACCAGTTTAAAATACGGGTTAAGAAGCGGAAAAACTGACCCAGCAAATGTCATTATTATAATATAAATGAGAAGTTTTTCGCGGAATTAGACATAACGTGTATACTTGTCGGTCAAGCTTGAAACTTGACCGAAAGATCGGTCTGTATCTGTCCGTCGTGGAATGTTGCAGTTCCGCGGAGACTGCGTCTGGCTTCACGGATCCCCTCCATCTACCGGAGGACAGTGCGTTAAATATGGCAAAATATAAAGAGTCCTCCGGACAATCGACACTACAGATGGATCTTTCTGTCTAGCTTGAATCTAGCTGTAGGACACTCTTCTAGAATTCTAGTTGTAAATTATTTTTTGTCTAAAACCCTATGAATGATTTTCCAGGCAGGTTCGACTCTACTGTATGAGTGAGATGAGATGGCCATGGGGCTCACTTACTGACACTGTTTAACTGTCCACTTGATCTGGCAAAGGGGGCTCGGCAGTTGATCACAATAATGCCCAGAGTGGCAGTGGTTGGTCGATCGAGAGCTCACGGTTCGGTTCAGTATGGGGCGAGGTTGCGAGGAGGTGTTACTCGATTCAAACAAAGTTACCAGGGCTGATCAACGTACACCATCAAGATCAAGATCAGGTAGGTAGGTGCATGCCATATAGAGCTGTATTATACGATATTAATAATGCAACTCTATGGTGCATGCATACATGCAGTAACATTCAATGGAACAAAGTCGAGTCTCGAGCATACCATGCTCATTTTGTTTACTAGCGCGGTACTTTTAGCCTGATTTCCAGGCGCACACATTCTACCGTCTTGACTATCTTTGTTCACTGAATAACCTTAGTGGAACATTTTTTTTTTTCACTGCGGGGTCAAAGATTCAATGAAATTAACTAAATTCACTGTAATCAGCAATAGTCGATCGAAGTACTTTGTCCTGTCGGTTCACATTTCCAAATTAAGCAGGGCCTTGAACGTAAGCTACATGGGAAAAAGACGCCAAGCCCGTTTCACCTTGTGTCATTCGTGAACAGAAAGGCCTAAAAGTACTGGAAATAACTGGATCAGACTGGTTTTACGCGACTGCAAAACTTTGTTCACTTCATCATTCATCAATCCGTTGCAGGTTTCATATGCACAGATATAGACATAACTCATAGCCCAATTTGTTTTGAGACACTGTGAACTCAAGTATAAAAATCATGTCGGTTGAGTAACTGTCTTGGCCGAAAGATCGGTCTGTATCTGGTCATCGAGGAAATGTTCCGCGGAGACTGCGTCTGGAGAGCGATAACGTTCAAAAAAAAAAATGATCATAATAAATAAAATAAAAGACTCTTCCGGACGGACGGATCTTTCTGTCTAAACTATCATGACTATGCAGTATGCTTACTGGTTGAGGTGAGGATTCAGGTTTGTAACATTCTTAAGTGAGATAATGAAAAACATTTATCTTAGGAATATGAAAGAGCATGTAATTTTAAGAAGGATTCAACGTTTATTCGAAAATTGTTTTCAAATGGCTGAGATATCCAAAAAGGTGATAATAATAAAAGGCGACAGGCCACGACTTTTATTAGGATCTCTTTGTTACACCTTGTTTTTGGATATCTCGGCCATTTCAAAACCGCTTTTCATAAAACCCTTTAGAATTGCATGCTCCTTGACATCTCGTCGAGTGGTTTCTGAATATCTCGCAAAACCTTAAAAGCTACCTCACCTCAAACAGAGCTATATATCATATAGGATGTACAGTCCTTTTAAGCTTATTTTTGTTTATTTTTGCGAGATACACAATATGTTATACGTATAAATAGGCACCCACTTAGAAACCATTTCATCAGTTAGAGAGAATTCCATTTCCATTCTAAGAGGAATTCCATTTCCATTCTAAGAGGAATTCAATTAAAACTTTATCCCAGAAAACGAGATTTGAAATGGCTGAGATAACCAAAAACATAGTAAAACAAAGAAATCCAAGGTGGGTTCCACTTTTTAGGATAGCTCTGTTTGGGATATCTCGTTCATTTACGACCACCAGTTTTCATCAAATCAACTTTGAATTCCTTATTTTAGAATTATTATTTTCTTTTGTATATGACACCATCATAGGTTTCTTATCTGAAAAAAAAATCATCAAAAATGCTGGAATTCTGAGGCCCCATCTCAATCGAAACTGTATCACCCCTTCATTTAACTCGATCAAAGCCATGAAGTTTCAACAGAATTTTAACTCCATGATCAAACACTATGCCTCCGTCATCAAACATATTTTGAGTTAGTCTGATAAGAAAGAGTAAATCCACGAGTTCAACCGTAAATTTTGATCGAAATTGGAAGAAAAATAAGGAAGTTATGACATTTTGAAGTTTCGCTACTTTTTCAGGAAACAGTTCTTGGACGGTCAGTGTATGAGAATGGCAAAGTGAGTATGTTATACATTGTACCCTCACAACTTGCCTTATATAGTTTGTACAGAAAAAATTGAAATGTCAAATTTTTCATTTTAACACATTTATGCCCAATGCTCAAATCCTGATATGTCTAACTGATCACTGTTCTGAAGTAACTTAACCAGGAATAACATCATGTTTTAGATTTCAATGACAGAAACATTGAATTTTCATCATTTTGTGTACACGATCAATGGAAAATTGTGAGGTAATGACATGGTCAGTTCAATCATTTGCATATGCATATCCACTGTACCAGAACTGTTTTACAGAAATAAGTAAAACTTTAGAATTTCATAACTTTCTTTTCATTCGATTTCAGTCAAATTTTTACCGTTAAATTTGTTTGATTTCCCCTTTAAATTGAAAACCGACAAATGAAATCATGTTATCAATACAAAATTCATTTCGTTTTTTTTTTCCACAGGATAAATAAAAAGACATATACAAACATATACATGAGCGCAACTAAGCAAGATGTAACACGTGGGGTAATCAACAATAGGCCATAAAATGGCCTTTCAAAGGCTGATCCCTGACATTTAAAAATGGTACAATATGTTAATAACCATCACATAACAAAACATTACAGAATACATTGGACTATACAGATGACAAAAACATTACAATAAACTAGTAGTTATAGGCAAGCAATATATCTTAACTCGTTCATGCGTGTGTCAGATAAGATTACTGAATCAAATAAAATTGTTTATACTTTCTTTTAAAGGACGAAAGACTAATGGTACTTTTAATGTTGTCTGGTAACTGTTATCCCACAAAAGTGGGCCAGCATACCTTTTAGTACGCCTAGAAGCATTGTATTTATAAAATGGGATATATGAAACTTAATACTTTGACGAGTACTGTATACAACTCGAGTATTGTTTTAAATGAAGCAGTTGTCTAAAAAAATGGCAAGATATTTTTAATATAGGAATATGCGAATGTGCAGGTAACAAATTTATTAATTTTATACTCAGTTAACAATTTTAGCTTTTTAAACAAGGGCCCTGTGTGGGTTTAGGGCTATGAATGGGTAAATTATTGCACGTTTTTGTAAAATATGAATACGGTTCAAAAGAGATTTAGCACAGTTCCCCCAGATGATATTGCAAAACATAAAACGAGGCAATATCATGGTATGATATAAACTTAAGAGTATAATAATCAGAAGGAACTATTGCACTTATTTTATTTATTGCTCCGATTGCCCTGGATACTTTCATCCTCAACGTGATTTCTCCATGTCAGATGATCGTCAAGCGTTAACTCCTAAAAATTTTACTGTATGTACAATATTGGAAGGGTGATATCTGCCATGCAGGTATTAATATCATTAACATTTTATTACTTTATTTCTTGTTTTAAATATCATACATGATGTCTTGTCAATATTCAGCTTCAATTTGTTTGCTAAAAACCAATCTTGAACTTTGGCTAATTCATTATTCAATATTGAACAGGTACTGGTGATATCATTGCCAGAGATAAATAGATTGCTATCATCTGCATATAAAATTGACTGTAATATGTTACTTGAATACTGCAGGTCATTACGCACAATATGAAAAGTAAAGGACTTAAAACAGAGCCTTGTGGCACACCAACATTAATGTTCTGAATTGGAGAAAAATAACTATTTACATATACTGCTTACGATTTTGGAGATAACTTTTGAACCATTTTAAAGCGATACCTCTCTAACACCGTAAAAACTTCATTTGTGTAAAAGAATATCATGGCTTATGCAATCGAATGCTTTAGAAAGATCTAAAAAGACACCAATAACAAACTCCTTTTTCTCAAATGCCTGTGCAATTCTATCACAAAAGTCAAGAAGAGCCATACACGTTGAGTACCCAGGTCTAAATCCAAATTGTTCGGGATATAAAATCCTAGTATGACACAAATAAGAAATAAGACGTTTATGTATAGGTTTTTCGAATAGCTTGGAAAAGACAGATAAAATAGAAATTGGTCTGTAATTTGATAAACCAGAAGTATCACCTTTCTCATAAATTGGTATAACTTTAGCATCTTTTAATGACGTGGGAAATACACCTTGTTTAAGAAATAAATTAAAGATACTGCACAGTGCATGGTTTGGTAAGATTTTGAATAAACTGCTTTAAAACATAAGAATCAATTTCATCACAGCCTGGACTCTTCTTGATTTGAAATTTTAAAACAACATCAAATAATTCTTTTGGCTTTATAGGTTTGAAGAAAAAAGAGGCAGAAGACTTTCTGAAACACAAGTAATTAAATTTTCTGGATGTATTCGGTATTCGCGTTCAGTCTCGTGCTGCTCTTTTAAGGACAAGTTCACCTTCATAGACATGTGGGTTGAGTGAATGCAGCAATAATATTATTAGTAGAACACATCAGTGAAAGTTTTAGGAAAATTGGACAATCCATCCAAAAGTTATGAATTTTTAAAGTTTCTGCTCACTCAAGGCTGGATGAGAAGACTACTATAGCTTGTGATGTCATATGAGTACAACTACATAAAGAAAGTATAAAGAAAATTCAAGATATTCTCACTTTTCTCACAAAATAAAAGAACACTTAACTTCTCTCTTTCAGAAGTCACACAGGGGGAAAAATATTACCCCTAACGTAAGTCAGTAACAAGGCAAAGAAATATGCACTTTATTAAAAAAGTCGGGTTTTTTTTTCATTCTTTTTTCATTTTCCTTATATCGTTGTATTATACACATGTGACATCATACACTGTAGTAGTCTTCTCCTCCAGCAGTAATTGCACAGATATTTTAAAGATTCATAACTTTTGAACGGATTGTTGGATTTTCCCCAAACTTTCAATGATGTGTTCTACTAACATTGTTGCCTTCACTCAATCCATATGTATATGAAGGTGAACTTGTCCTTTAATAAGTTGCCCTCTCTAGCCGCTTGTACGAAGCTTTCATGCAAATAATCCTGTATTTGGTATATAGGAGCCTACACACACAGGCGTTTTCTAGCTCATAGTGACGATCGTATGGGTGACGATGTCGTAACAAAAGGGGAAGTGATGTGTACGTGAATCACGGTATCATCAATGCTTTCACAGGTCACAGCTTTATAACGCCATCTACGTTGTCTTACTGTTAAGTTAAACTATTTACAGTAAAAAAAAAATTCGCATATTCGGTAAGTTTCCTGCATTAAAAGGAAAAAATAGATACACTCAGTAAATTAAGTATTCTTAACAGCTCTTTACAATGGCGGATGATGTGACTACTAATTGCGAAAAACATCGTTTTCGTATTGTGATTGTGGTGGAAGTCGCATAGAATCTTATGTGAAGTTCCCTTTGAAAGTGTATTGAATACAAATTAGGCGCCAATGCTTAAATTCCTCAGCAAAGAAGTCACTTACATCATAACATCAAACGTGTGATATCATTGGAACTATTATCCATTGCTTTCATTATGAATGTTATCATCGGATTTTGAATCCGAAGGAGTCGCGTATAGTTTTTGTATTATTTCATTTCATTTTATTTCATTCAATTCAGATCATTAAGACATTTACGCAGTACCACTCTTTTTATGAGAGTTTAAGCCTCAGATTCATGGCGAAAAAAAAAAAAACTCTGAAGGGAAAGGAAGACTATAGTACGGTTGTGTTCCTAAACCCTCTTCGTACGAAATCATGACGTGCACATTGTAGGTCCTATCACATCTTGCTAATACATTGTGGTACGGTTGACTTCTGAAGCTATGCAAGTCTTGGAATACGTTCTGTTATTGGTTCAAAAGATTCTCCTCTAAAGAGACTAGGAAGATGCATCCCTTTATTATAAAGATTGAGGTATGATACAATTTGAAGGAGGTGCACGAGAGTTTCAGTCTCATACAGTCATATTATGGTATCATTATTGTATACCTAAACCGTGTCATATTCTGGCGGTTTCCAGAATCTGTTCATCCTAGGCTGCTGTAGAGCTTTGGCTGTAGAAATGAAACCAAAAAAAAAAAAAAAAAAAAAAAAACTCAGAAAAAACAACAACTCTGACTCTCGTTTCTCGTCTATATACTGGAATGTGATATGCTTTTGTGATGCAAATTCACTTCCCTTTTTCATGAGTTTTGAGCTTCGTTTGGGGTCATTATAAGGTTGCATCGTGCTCGTATTTGGGTGATTCAGACTTTCTTCGTGGACATTCGTCACCTATTTTTTCATTGTAATTATTTTCTGTATTTTTTCTTTTTCCGCTAAGATTTGTAAGATTCGTGTTAAGGGTCTTCGTTTATCATAATTATGTTACTTAGTCTCAAATATTCCAGACGCTAAACTAATTTGCGTGAGACGAAGAGAAATAATAATGAGTTTTATCGGATACATGGGAAATTGTTGCGTCGTCATGGAAACTGATAACTCTGTTTTGGCTCCACTTGGATAATTCTCCTGATAGACGTTGACAACGTGTTTACATTTCATCTCTCAAAACGGCAGAACATAAAGCGTAATCATCATGTTGACGCTATACGCAGTTATGATGGCTTATGAAGGTTTATCAAAACAAAATAACACTTATAGTGGTACGTGTAGAAATGTCAAGTTTTCAAGCAGAAAAAATCAAAAAACAAAAAACTTGCTCTTCCAAAGTTGACTTTGTAACAATGGAAAATATCATAGCATAACATAATAACATCTCACAAAACAGACAAAGACAAATCACTTCATAGGGATAAACTGTTGTAACAAAGCAAATCAAATAATGTATAATGTTTTATTTTGATGGGTATACCCTGTAGTGATTAGTGAAAGTACCAGGTCACTTCATATCAGCAACCGAAGAGGGCGTCCAATTCTTATACTAAATTCTTTTCACAGATCTCCATTGGGAGATCAGTGAGGTCATCTCAAAGTCAAAGTCGGGTCAAAGTCATCGTGAAGTCGTATTATAATCAAATCGCGTCAAGCCAAGTCAAGTCATTAATTGAACAAATGGATACAAAACACGTCCATATAGTGTGACTGGAAATATGCAATGTGATCCGGCCCTTTCTCGTCATAAGCTGAAATAAAACTTTCCCCGTTTGTCAAAGTTTGTGCCAAGAGGTGATTTTCCCCACCATCGCGTTTAGGGCCGACAGCGATATCACAAGGGGGAAACATGGTGTAAGAATCATGATTGTGTTGATCGGTCATGGACAGATATAGTTTAGAGAGACTGGTATTTATTTTGGCGTGCAGCGTTTCGGGGAGAGACGGGGTCGGTCGGGCAAGGGGGTGCATCTCACCCCAGGGCGAGCTGGGAGGAAGCCTCTTCGAAAACCCTCACGTGCGCAGCGGGAATCCCGGACGTGATGACGGTATGCGGTTACAACCGAATGTCTCAGCCAATCTGTTGATAACAGACACTGTGAAATTCTGTCAGGTAGATTTATCATCAATACTAATATCAAATCATGTATGTGTGAGTGTGTGTGTGTGTGTGTGTGTGTGTGTGTATGTGTCTGGATATGCAAGATGGACAATGAAGGAAGCCGCAAATCAATGAAATTCCCGTTATAATCACATTGGAAGTGTAAGAGAATTACCAAATGTGTGAACGTGTGCATGCTTGTGTTTTTCACCTTCATCTATACCATAATATTAGATATCATAATTGTTTGTTTGTTTGTTTGTTTTTCTGTTCATCTGGGTATCGATATCAATTATGTATATAATACGAAAAAGACGAGGTGCCCCTAGAAACCTTGTTGCGAATCTTCACACAAACATAAACACACAAAGTAATATGTCAGAATATCTACGCCATGACTTCAAATGATAATAACCAATCTCTGAATGAAAAGAAAAAGATCACTTCACTACAACTGTTGGCATAAAATCATAAGGAAGTGAAATTTTAGGCCAACGACATGGTGAAAATGTGACATCTTTATTTTCCCGGAACACGTTCGAGACAGCAAGGCAGGCGAGAGCAGCATGACAAAACGTGACGAGCGTTTTAGGAGGAGATAGAATTTCCACCGTCGGCATTGGCACTGCTGTCTGAACAGTTTTATATTTTCCCGTTTATGAGCCCTGGCCTCGGAAATCTCTCCCTCCCCCCCCCCCCCCCCCCCCATCTCTCCCTCTTTCTGTCTCGGTATTGGAAGATATAATCTCATTCTCCAGAATGTATGGGCTCTATAAACTATATTAATATTTTTCATATACAGTGTATTAGGAGGATTTTATATCACGTTTAATATCACACACATTTCATAAAACACGCAAACATTTTAGTGGAACACTCTTTTTCGTCGTTGTGATTACTTTTTTTTTTTTACCATGACAAAAGTGTGCATTGTTTCCTTTTCTTTTTTGTTATGATGTCATTCGTGCATATATACTTTATAGCTTATTGTGTTCGATGAATTGTCCTTATCAGATTAATGACAATCAAATTAATAAGTTGTACCGCTTTGGACCATGTTTTTTGTGTGTTTTTTTTTCTTTGATGGAAATAACAAAAACCTATTGAATTGAAATTAGATTGAAAAAAAATGTGGGATGAGGATGCGGGTTTTTCTTCTTCTGTCTATAGTCACAAAATGTATTCGATGCCTTCAAGTTATAGTGTATAGTACAGTCGACTGTCTTCACTATAATTACTCATAGACTCTTCTCCCCGAGTCAGGTTGACTCTTCTCCCCGAGTCGGGTTGACTCTTCTCTCCCAGTCAGGTTGACTTTTCTCCCCGAGTCAGGTTGACTCTTCTCTCCCCGAGTCAGGTTGACTCTCATGTTGTCTGAAGCTGGTCCCTTGAACCGACGATTTTGGTATCCTAGTTGGCAAAGAAAAAAATAAGAATGATACGGGAAATGGCAGTAAGTATCTAACATTATTGTCTTGTACATGTATAACAACAACTTTCTCAACACATTCCTATCGAAATAATTATCCTACAGCACCCCGGCCATCCCCTCCCCATTTCTACAGATTGGAAGAGTCTTCATAGATCCCTTCACACCTCTATATATACGTAGATAGAAAATTGAACGGGCGGTGTTCAAGGAAAACCACAATCCACGGTCAAATTGACTATTATTGAAAGAGTTTAAAGGAACTAAAACTTTAAAGTTGTCATCATAAACAGAGAAAATGAAATTAAACATTGGCACCGTTCACCGTCACAATAGTCGAAGATAGCTCTTGCAACGTTGATGTCCATCGCCTTTATTATACAGTAAGTCATTATTTGGGTTTGTGCATGAGATTACGCAACTACACATACACACAAACAGAGAGCACACACTTACACACATACGTTATATGCACATACACATAGACATATCACAATATACATACTTTCTATAATGCAGCAAGTGTATAACATGTGATCGAAATTTCTGCCTCTCGCCCTCTGGTACATACCTCTAAAATTTCCCAAATCTGCCCGCAATTCGTCCAGTAATTTAAAGGGGAAATCCAGTCCAAATACAAGTTAGTCTGATAAGAAAGAGTTAAATATTATGAGTTCAACTGTATAATTTTGATCGAAATTGGATGAAGAATAAGGAAGTTATGACATTTTGAAGTTTCGCTATTTTGGGGGGAAACAGTTCTTGAACTGTCAATATGAATATGCCAATGGCAAAGTGAGCGTGTCATTCCCTCATAACTTACAATATAGTTTGTACATAAAATTTTGAAATTTCCAATTTTTTTATTCAAACACAATTATGCCCGTGGCTCAAATCCTCGTATATCTAAATGATCACTATTCTGAAGTTATTAAACCAGGAATAACATCATGTCTCAGACTTCAAAGACAGAAACATTGAATTTTCGTCATTCTTTTTTTTTTTGTACACGATCAGTGGAAAATTGTGAGGGTATGACATGGTTAGCTCGCTCATTTGCATATTCATATCCACTGTACAAGAACTGTTTTGCAGAAATTAGTAAAACTTCAAATGTTATAACTTCCTTAATTTTCATCCGATTTCAGTCAATTTTTTTCCCGTTGAACCTGTAAGATTTTTACTCTTTTTTTATCAAACTAACTTATATTTGGAGTGGAATTCACCTTTAAGTCATTTAATCCTGGTTATGTAACCCTTTATCTACATTGAGCGAACAAGAGAATGCACAGCGATATTCCTTTGTAGGATATGAGGTTGAAATAACTGATTCGACATTTTAGTCCTGGAAGAATCTCATTCCGGATAATCTGTATAAAAAGTCAGTGAAATTCATAACTTCGAAAAAAAGTTGGAGCCAAATTAAGCCTCACTCCATTTCGATGCTCCAAAATTCTGTTAGATAAGCAATATCAGGTGCGAAAAGTTATAAAAACAAACAAAAATGAATAGTCCTGCAATAGAGCTCCACCACCTTTGAAGATCACGTGGGGCCGAATTGGGGCAGGTGCATTTCGCTTACGATGCGGGCATTCATATAGGGCGAGAGATAGAATAAGATTAAATTGAAAGAAAAATGAAAAGCAAACAGCGAGTTTTACCCAATTGACGTGACTGGGCGATCTTAAGTGCGCCTAACCACGCGCTCTGTAGGAGTTTGACGTTTCCCGGCGGGAATCGGGAATTCTCACGGAGACCAATCAAAAAGTCATTAACACGTTTTCCGTGAAGAATAAACACAGGCAGTGATCTCGCGGACTGAGCACTTAGTACAGAAAAACTGTCAAACACACGAAACGTCTTGTTTGATATAATCTGAAGACCCTCAGGTGTAATGCAACACCCAAGAGCTGACTGCAGGCACAATTTGAACGCAACGGGAATCATTACTCAAACATACAAACAACAGCCCAACATACTACTCAGGTACCAAGTCATGCGCATTTTTGAAAAATAATTCAAGGAATTCATGTTGTTTGCTCACCTGCTTTTAATAAACTGATCTTCAGTGGTAGGCAGTAGGTTGATCCCCTGGTCTGAGAGAACATTAACCTTCCCGAAATTACCCACACTTTTTCAAGTGTTTTGCGATTGCTTGCGTCTCTGCTTGTTTTAATGATAATAATAATAATAATGTCTTACAGTATTTATCCAGGTTAGCCTCTTCAGTGTTGCTATAGCTCTACCAGAGAGCCCTGCCATCATTATTACCCCAGCGTTATCAGGTACCCATTTATACACTGGGTCGAGAGGGACATGGTGGGTAAAAACATCTTGTCCAAGGGCGTAAAGCACTGGGCGGGAATCGAACTCGGGTCCTCCGATTGGGAGTCGGGAGTCTTATCCACTTTCTATTATCCACTGTGCCACAGCGCCCCCATATGTTTTTGAAGTCGAATCAAAGGATACTACATCCGTATTTTATTCTTGTTTCTGTTAACACCTTCAGTGCCAGGGACTTTGTACAGCGTGTACAACGCTGTGGGGGTTTTATGTGCCAATCAGCATTCAAGCACAGAGGAGTGTTAGGTGTAGGTCTACCTGAGTTTCCGTCAAAACATGTATGAGTTTCTCCCCGAGGGTAGCCGCTGTGGGCCTATTTTTACCTCCACCTCTCCCCCTCTTTTCCCTTCGGTTCTCCAAAGAAAAGCGGTAAAAATATTTTCAAGAACCACTTTCAATATAATGTGTGGGGCAGAAACGTTCAACTGAAAGAAACGCAAAAGGAGTCGCTTTCATTTTCTGAAGATTTAATACGCAGACTTGTGAGTATCTGGTAAACGTTAGGGGATGGACAAAAAAAAAACCCTCACTTTCATTATCCTCGCAAGAATCTTGTTATTATTAATCTAAGTTAACCTTTGGCTGGAAAGGCTCCCGTCTTTTGGCTCCTTTCCCATTAACTGTTCAAAATTAGCATGAACATAACCCTTTGTCAATATTATGTACAGACGGTACATAGTAGGGTCTCTCGAATACGTCCTTTCTTACCGTCTATACCCTTAATTGCGTTAGCAGAACTCATTAAGAGCTGGAATTAATACAAGACAAACTTCACAGCCTCAAAGTCAGGTTCGACGAAGCCTGATGGCGTATATTGTCCTTCCGAATGAAAAACACTATCAACTTTACACAAGAACAGTAATTCCAAATCCTTTAGATCAATCATCATGACCTTTTGTTTTTACTAATATATAGTTCCTTTTTATACTTTTTGCTTCGTTGAGATTGTAAAAGTGCAGCGCGCTGTGTATAATTTTCGTACTGTTTGTACTCGTTCATATATAGGGTATTATAACGGTTATAAAGGTTCGTTATTCCGAATTTCATTTCGGATTAACAAATCTTCGGAATAACAAACCATCGGAATAATGCCATAAAATAATGTTCGGATTAACGAATCCTTTTTCATTTTCGGATTAACGAACCTCTTATAGGTATAGGGAATTTGTGTGTTTCGGATTAACGAACCTTCGGAATAACGAACCTTCGGAATAGCGAACCTTCGGAATAACGAACAGCACCTATTATGACAAGTATGTGAGTTGATCATTAAAACTGCAAGGTCATATTTTGGTGGGTTTTTTATTTGCTCAAGAGGGGGGGGGGGGGGGGGGGGAGGGGAGAGTACAAAGAAAGAGGAGAGTGATGGGGAGGGAGAGATTCTTACCACGATGCTCTCGTTTCGGTTTTTTTCTCCCAAGAGACATTATGCAGAAACAGTGAGTTTCGCCCATCGCTCTATTTTTCCTTTTTTCATTCAGTGTTGCCTATTTAAAGAGGAACATAATCCAGTCCGAATGATAGTTAATCTGATAAAATAAAGAGTAAACTCTTATGAGTTCAATGATAAAGATTTGACTGAAATTAGATGAAAAATAAGGAGGTTATATGATATTTTGAAGTTTTGCTAATTTCTGCAAAATATTCTTTGTACAGTGGATATGGATATGCAAATGAGTGAGCTAACCATGTCATAACCTCACAATTTTCCAATGATCGTGTGCAGAAAAATGACAAAAATTCAGTATTTCTGTCATTGAAGTCTGAAACATGATGTTATTCCTGGTTGAATAACTTCAGAATAGGATGAATCATTTATACCAGGATTTGAGCCTCGGGCATAATTGCGTTTAAATGAAAAACTGGAAATTTCAAAATTGTATGTACAAACTATACAAGTTGTGAGGGACAGGAATGACATGCTCACTTTGCCATTTCCATATTCATACTGACCGTTCAAGAACTGTTTCCTGACAAATTAGCGCAACTTCAAAATGACATAACTTCCTTATTTTTTCACCCGATTTCGATCAATATTTTACCATTGAACTCGTAATATTTTACTCTTTCTTATCGGACTAACTTAATTTGGGTGACTTGGACAAAAATATCAGAAATAGATAGCACAATAGGATAACACAGGTGTTACTCGAGTTAGGAACCTTTATGCTGGTCTTCGTGGAGAAGTTTTGAAGCTAGTTTCGACGGCACCCCATACTCCACTTCATCCGTTTCTGACCCGTTTATTGAGTAGTTTTGTCCATCGTCAAAACTCTTTAGGGAGAGAAATAATAAGATGTGGTCCATGCTGTTTTTACGTATCAGAGGTGACCGCTGATCGTCAATCGTCATGATTCTAAACTCGTCGAGTATGTCCGTTACTTCTTTTTTTTTTTTACTTTACTAGGTCACAAGGTATAAATTTTACTCAAAATGAAACAGATGGAGGAAGATTTTTGCCAGAGAAACTGCACACACTTTTAAAAAAGTTTTCATCTAAACGCTCAATTTTCATTGCAACTGATTGACAAATTACCCTACATCGACGTAAAAAAAAAAAAAAACAAAAAAACGTCTCGACGGAAGAATTTCATGAATATGAATAATTACGCAGTACCCGCTCTATTTTCGATAGTTAGATGAAAGAACAAAGAATAAGTTAGGAATTCATTGTAGCATCACTTGTCCCTCCCCTACCCCTCCTCTCCTCCGCCTCCTCGTACATCCTTCACCTGTCATTTATTGGCGGGGGTTTAGAGTACCCACCACGTTCCAACAAGGCAGCCGAATTTTTATCGCCCTCTGTTCGACGTCACTCGTGGATGTCATCGCCCCTCCCGCGGCGACAATCAAACTTTCCGACCTCAGAGGGAGCCGCTCTTGACCCGAAATGGCGTGCACCCGAAGGTCAAGACCGTGAACGACAGCATTAACGACTTAGTTTCCTGTGGCGACACAATCTTTCTGCTGTTGCTGTTGACTTTCCAGCCATGTGATAATATTCGTTGTAATTGAATACAAGTTCTATTTCCAATTCAACTTCCGTTCTTCAACTGATTTATGGCAATATCCATGTCTCATTTTGATGGCATTTTGTTTCTCTTGTATTCATTTTAAGCCGGCATTTCTACATCATTTCTGGTTTTTTTTTTACAAGACTTTCACTATAATTACGTAGCAATAAATTGTAATTCCCACCATTGCAAATTTGGGAGCAGATTCAATTTTGATACTGTTCATAATGTGAGCGATTCCGGTAATGTAAGGGCAGAGTTGGCCACTGTCATATTAGTAGTAGCAGTGGTCGTAGTACTAGTAGGTCTAATATCATAGTAGCAATAGTAGTAGTAGGAGAAGTAATAGTAGTAGCAATAGTAGTACAAGTAGTAGTTGCGGTAGTATTTAGTAGTAGAATGAGGAGGAGAAATCAGAAAGGATCTCTTAAACGTAATGGTACAAGTTGAAGGGATAGCAATAATAGTGATAGTAGTAGTAGAGGTATAGGGGCAATATTTCATGGATTTGGGGTAGTTTGGGGTTTTGTTTTGCTTTGTTGTTGTTGTTTATTCCCCCTCTAGAGCAACCACATCTGGTGACCACATGCCCGAGTGATGGCGTCCTTCCGACCCGAAACTCATCATGAATGTGACCCGGAGTGAACTCATTTTCTCTCAGACCGATCTACTGTACAGCGATGACGATTCTTGTGTTATCATTTGCCCCGTTGGGTATTGATTGTCGGGAACGGTGGAGATGGGAAATCTAAATTTTAATCCCCCCCCCCCCCCCATGAAATAAATGTGACAGTTCTCCTGTACATGTCCTCCAGATGACCCCACAATTCTTCCTTGTACTCATTATACTTCATCAGTGAAATAAAAGTGTAGTCAAATTTCAAAATTGCTATTAATACCAGGATTCCTGCTACTATTACATCTACAATACTACTTTTGGTACTGATCATGATCATAAAAATCATAGCGATGATAATGCTAACAAAGGGTAATAATGACTATGATCGAAAAGATAGTATTGATAGTCAATACTACCTGTTGCTTAAATATTATAGACAAAAATCTATAGGAAGGGACGTAAGCGTGTAAATATCGAAGAAATTTTGCCCAAGAAAAGGAACGCTGAAAAAGAAAGAAACTGTAAAAAGATTAAAACACACACACACACACACACACACACACACACACACACACGGAAAAACTGTTTGACAATATCAACTTTATAGCTGCTATCATTATAAGCATGTTGCCATTCAACTTCCAAGCTGCTGTACATTATAATGTCTTGATTTTTCAGCCTGAATTTAAAGGAGACTCAAAACTTCTTTTCAGCATCTGTTTGAGTCTTTGCTTCATCTTTTTTTTTTTCCACCGAAGCTTGAGCTATTTCAAGCTTTGACTGCATGGGATGAGATAGGGATCTATAGGAGAAGCCATTAAAAACCCATGGGCCCACAGCTGCCCCACTTTCGCAAAACATGTTTACCTTTCTCATCAGCAAGCCCATGCCATAACATTCATTTCCTCAAATTTCCTTACATCATCCGCTCAATTCTGTGCCGTTTTCACCATGACGGTCCTTAGAGGTCTAAAGAGCAATTCTATACTTCATGTTGATCAAACTGGCAAGAGTAAATAAGAACAATAACAAAAGAACCAAGATGCAAAATTATAAAGCAACCCAAAACAAAACAAACCATCAATATCAACAAGTCATCAATATCGGAAATAAAACAACAATGTCATGTAACATGTGACCCTGCACCACAAAACAAACAAAAAGTCGCCAGACATGAAGTTTTAGTTAAGACCATATTCTGAAAGAGCAGACTTTAACCTTTAAAATGATGTATAACTCAAATCAAATAGACTCTCCTAACCTATCTAAATATTGCAAAGAAAGCACACTAACTCAGGAAAAGTGTGAACTGAGAAAAGAGGCTCTGAAGTACAGTGTCTATTCAAGCGCTTAATCTTTACCAAACCGTGCTGGCTGTGTGATGAATGGGACAAAAAACAGGAAGTAAACCACCTGAGTAAGTGGTGATATCAGATTAAACTGAAATTAAGCCTGCCTCATTAACACATTCTGTCCATGATTAATGCCAACTTTCAAAGCAGTAGCACTATCCTTTCAAAAGTTATTAGAGTTGAAAGTGAAGAGTGTGTACAAGGTTTTTCAGAAATGAAAAAGGGACTCTAAAGACACACCTAATCACACTATTCTACCAAAAATGTTCGAGGTAAACTGCTAAAAAACACATTTTCCCGCCCGTTTTATGACCCCAAATTTTAGCATAACGTAAAAGAAGACTTGCTCTTTCAGAAAATATGAAAAACTTAAGATCGGCTATAGGTTGACCCATTTCACTTACTTTTAGTCCTCACGAAAAATCAGTGTGTGCAACTTTTTGTTCGTTTTGTGATGCACGGTCACTTATTATACTTTCACATACTGATTTATCAAACTCAATATATGAACACGAAAATGTGCACCTGATTTGATCTTTGTTGATATTCTATGTGTTAAAAAGTCAATAAAGTACCATGTGGAGTTTAACCCCATGACAGCGATGTAAAGGCTGCTATGCGGCTTCTTTTGACCCTGACTTTGACTCGACTCTCAAATCTGGCTCGCAAAAGCAAGACGAGTTTAAGTGAACACGAAAATCGATAACGCCATAATGTAGGCATCAATATAGTAAATGATAAAGAAATCAAATGTAGGGAGAATTCCACATGTTTCAAATTTTTGTAGCATAATCATTAACAATGTTATACACAAATCTAAAACATGCGATGTGAGAGAGAGAGAGCACTTGACTTACCATCTTCAGACGGGGTGAAGAGAAATAGCAACCTTTATTATTACATATAAATTCAATTCAATTCAATTCAATTCAGTTCAGTTCAATTCAATTCAATTCAATTCAATTCAATTCAATTCAATTCAATTCAGTTCAGTTCAATTCAATTCAATTCAGTTCAATTCAATTCAATTCAATTCAGTTCAACTTAATTTATTTAGTTTCATTCTTTTTTCCAACAAAACATATTATCAGGAATCATATCATAGGCACACTTATACATTCAATTATTGTGCAAAGGATAAATGATATAGTTAACAAATAAAGATATACATGCATTCAGGCAAAATACAAAGGTAATGCTTAACAAGAGAAAAAAAGAACTCAGGGGTCCAGTAAAAAGCATGCTTGTATAACGTCAGTATCAAGTTGAAGGAAGTAATGTGCACCTTTAATACGTAGCATTTAAGCCCACTCCCAAGGTATTATTTCCAAGGTCTGATAACATGAAAGTTTGTGGAATTCTCCTCAGTATAATTATGTCCATATTTTGATCCACTCCTGTGACGTCACGAATTGCTCTGACAGTGTATATCTCTGAATCACTGAACTAAATCTTCATGACTATTCAAACTTCTTAGATGCTGTGTCCTTCCAACATTCTGCACTCATTATCAGCTTCACGCTGAACTCCTGGATACTATTAACTATTAAACTTGCTGTGATCATATATTTCCCCTGAAATCAACATTTGAATGGGATTTATGAGAAATTTAATCAATTCAATCAGTATAATTTGCTTATAATGACTTGACACTTTAAACTTTTTCTTGCTCTCTCTTGCCAATGTCCGACAGGACAAGTAGGCACCACACATGCATTTCTTCTTTCCCCCTCATGTTCCCATGCTCTCTTTGTAAATACCCCCCCCCCCCCAACTCCTATCAAGTATCATTTAAACTAAGTTTGCAAGCATATATAGATTGTGTGCACGGGGGTTGCAACGATTCTCAAGCTTTGAGCTTATGTTGCAATTCCTTTGCGTGTTCATTACCTTGAATAATGTAGCTCTCTTAGTGGAGTTGTATACTATCCTGTAACTGCTTCTTATCAATGTATACTTATTGTATATATTCTGTCTTGGCTATATGAGATGTACTTGCATACATTTGTATGCATTCCTATTTTGTGAACACGCATGAAATCTTGAATAAATAAATAAATAAATAAATTGGATTCAAGCATGTTTGGTATAGACCCCCTTTAAATCTTTGATTCTTTGTAAGGGAGAAAGTGTGATAAGGCGGATGTTTTTGCCAATGAAATGCTTCAGTTTTGAAATATTAATGGGGAATTTGTTATCTAGATGAATTCCCAGTCTGTACCTGTCTTTTCTGCAGACAAACCTATTGTTATTTCTAGGTGACGCTGAATAAAAAGAAAAACAAAACAAACGGAATGAGTCATTTCACAGTGGACCGATACCTTTTGAACTTAAGAACTGCAAGTAATGAAACAACATCGCGCTGTCCCTTTCAAAGGAATATTCAAACTTCGGCGACTTTAAAAGAAAAAAAAAACAAAAACAAAGACGACCCACTATGTGTATGTTATGTAAGTGCAAGTCACACACTTTGCAAAGATTAATTAGCATTGGTAGCAATGAAGTGTTCTCCTGCATGCCATATCATGTCGACTAGATTTTGAGACAATCCTCTTAATCATTCTTATTAATGTAACATGGTGTGTGTTACCAGAAATGAGAAGTTAGATCAGAGTCGTCTTCGGAACCATTTTTATTTAAGACTTAAAAAAGATAAACCAACAATCTATTATGTTTAAAACATGATACCATAGGCCTGCTTAAACATGGCGTATAGATGCATTCTTTGAGCAATGTTGTAAGCCTGTGTTTTTCTTGTTTTAATATTTTAATATTATCATTATTACTTCTTCTTTTTTTTCAGACGCATGAATATTTGCCTCTTTCATGCGACGTCGCACGTGACAAAGGTTTCCTGCGATAAAAGTGGATGACACGCGGCTCTACGAACTCCGTACGATACTCGCCAGCGCAGCAGAGGTAGCACTTTGCGGGCGTGTTGCCAGTCGGGACGGGGGAGCTTCGGCTGCCTCCTCTCATCCCGCCAGGGGTCGCGTGGAGGGGGCTAGCCGTGTCACTTGGGAGCGCCTTGGGGAATATTTTGTCTGGAAATGAAGTGAAATGACTGTCTTGATGTTGGTGGCCAGTTAAGGTATATCTGCCACCTTCCTAGCGCCACCGGAGACGATGACAAACAACAACATTTCTGGAAGGAATTCAGAAAGAGAGAGAGAGAGAGAAAACAAAAAGAAAGAATGTTTTTGTGTAGAGAGGAGCTACATTCGTTTTATTTCGTCCAACGTCGTCAGAGAAGGAAAAAAATATAGGGCATGCATTGCATTTATAGAAAGGGGTGGTAGTATTGGTTGAGATGGGGGATTTAGATTTTAACTTTTTATGAGATAACGAGAAACCACTTGTGATATATCAAAAAGCATACGATTCTAAGAGGACTTCATTTGATGAAAATCGGTTTTTGAAATGGCTGAGATATCAAAAAAGGTGAAACAAAGTTGTCCTATATAGTGAAAGATACATGAATGCCTTCGTTTATGCTATTAGGACCACTTTGTCTTTGGATATCTCAGCCATTGCAAAACCCATTTTAAAATAAACTTTGAATTCCTTTGAGAATGGTATGCCCTTTAATTTTCATAAGAGGTTTCTCATAGTCTCACAAAAAAGGAAACCTGAATATACCATTCCTTGTTCACCTTCTCCCCCCCCCCCCCCCCCCCCCCCCTTCCTCCATGTACCTCCTTCCATCTTCCTCCCCATCCCTCCTGTTTCTACCCTCCGTCCTATGCCGTTTAAAGCTCCATGTTGACGATTTTGTTTCTCTGTCAGTCTTTCCGACAGAAATGTTCGATTTTGTATTTTTTCATCTCTTTCAAAATGATTTAACTATGCGTTTCATACCATAAATTTGCATTTAAAGGACCTGTACAGTTCTGGTTGCGGTGAAGATTTAGCTTTTAAAGTTTTGCGAGATATTCAGAAACCACTTTATGAATGTTAAAGAGCATACAATTCTAAGGGGAATCAAAAGTTTATTTGATGAAAATCGGTTTTGAAATGGCTGAGATATCCATAAACAAGGTGAAACAAAGAGATCCTAATAACAGGCGTGACCTGTCGCCTTTTATTATTATCACTTTTTGGGGGGATATCTCAGCCATTTGAAAACCAATTTTCATCAAATAAACGTTGAATCCTTCTTAAAATCACATGCTCTTTCATATTCATAAGAGGTTTCTCATTATCTCACTTAGGAATGTTATAAACCTGAATCCCCACCTCAACCAGTACTGTATTAAAATATTACCATTTCGGCCCTTTTGGCAATAACCTTTTTTTTTCTGTGTTGGTTGCCTTCGCTTCGTTATAAAGCCCCTGAAAGCATTCTTCAAATGTGATGTGTGAAGATCCATGAATATCCGTTCTCTTTGATAAAACGTTGATAGTTTTAAAGCAGCAAAATCATTAAGGCAATATTGAGGACATCTCTTTTTTGTCACTGTTTTTGCTGTATAGAGCGTTTTCCATTGCTTTCCATTTTGAGGTTCCAAAGAGAGGGGAGATGGTCTAGCATGATTCAATAGCGCCCACTGTAGTTGTAACTCAGAAAGTAGTTAGGACGGCCCCTACAGAAAAGGACTCTGTTATAGACATAGGCTACGGTTAACAAATTAATCATACCGAATAGAATAGGTATAGTGAACTGATGCGCGTTGGTAGAAGACTCAAATCTTGTCGAACGGCTGACTATAGTTTTTCGACCTATTCTAGTTCTAACACAAGTTTTAAATTAAATTTGAAAATGAATTTGACGTTCAAAGTTAATCAGCACGCAAGCGATTGTATCCACACCTTCCAGTCATTAAATTTTCTAATGACACACTTTGTCGTATGCGTTAACCGTTAAGGTTGACCATGGGTCTTATTAGTTATTACACGTTGACATTCTGTAACGCAACGGGATAACACTTTCCAGGGGCGTCACCAGCTTTTTTTCAAGGGGGGTGCGTTTTGACACTAAATGTTAACGAGATTTTTTGGACAGACATTTGGAATATAGGAAGCTCTCAATCCCTAGACTTTTACTGTTTTTTGAGGGAAACCAAGCGGGGAAAGGGCACCGGCGTAGCTAGGATTTCATCTTGGGGGTGGGTGGGGGTGGGTGGGGGTGGGTGGGGGTGGGGTGGGGTTAGTATGCGAGGGAGCGAGCAAGGGTGCGGAAGTGCCGGAGGGGATTGTACCCCCTATAAATGGATTATGGAATGACGGTGTGAAACGACAAATTACTGGCAGCGATATCAGGAGAATGGCATAACGACTACATGCGAGCGAGCGGAGCAAGCGAGCTTGAAAATGTTGACATTTTGCAGTCCGAAAACTGCCGTTTGTAGCCATATTTTTTTTGCTTTGTAAATTAAAGGGGGGGGGGGCGCACCGGGCGCAACTGCTGGCAATTACTGGCAGCAACATCAGGTGAATGGCATAATAATTAAATGCGAGCGAGCGAAGAGAGCGAGCTTGGAAATTTTGACATTTTACAGTCCAAAAACTGCCATTTGGAGCCATATTTTTTCGCTTTGGAAATAAAGGAGGGGTGGGGGTGCAACGGGCGCAACTGCCGGTAATTACTGGCAGCAACATCAGGAGAATTGCATAACAATTAAATGCGAGCGAGCGAGCGAGCTTGAAAATTTTGACATTTTACAGTCCAAAAACTGCCATTTGGAGCCATATTTTTTCGCTTTGGAAATAAAGGAGGGGTGGGGGTGCAACGGGCGCAACTGCCGGTAATTACTGGCAGCAACATCAGGAGAATTGCATAACAATTAAATGCGAGCGAGCGAGCGAGCTTGAAAATTTAGACATTTTACAGTCCAAAAACTGCCATTTGGAGCCATATTTTTTCGTTGGAAATAAAGGAGGGGTGGGGGTGCAACGGGCGCAACTGCCGGTAATTACTGGCAGCAACATCAGGAGAATTGCATAACAATTAAATGCGAGCGAGCGAGCGAGCTTGAAAATTTTGACATTTTACAGTCCAAAAACTGCCGTTTGTAGCCATATTTTTTTGCTTTGGAAATTAAGGGGGGCGCACTGAGCGCAACTGCTGGCAATTACTGGCAGCAACATCAGGTGAATGGCATAACAATTAAATGCGAGCGAGCGAAGAGAGCGAGCTTGAAAATTTAGACATTTTACAGTCCAAAAACTGCCATTTGGAGCCATATTTTTTCGCTTTGGAAATAAAGGAGGGGTGGGGGTGCAACGGGCGCAACTGCCGGTAATTACTGGCAGCAACATCAGGAGAATTGCATAACAATTAAATGCGAGCGAGCGAGCGAGCTTGAAAATTTTGACATTTTACAGTCCAAAAACTGCCATTTGGAGCCATATTTTTTCGCTTTGGAAATAAAGGAGGGGTGGGGGTGCAACGGGCGCAACTGCCGGTAATTACTGGCAGCAACATCAGGAGAATTGCATAACAATTAAATGCGAGCGAGCGAGCGAGCTTGAAAATTTAGACATTTTACAGTCCAAAAACTGCCATTTGGAGCCATATTTTTTCGTTGGAAATAAAGGAGGGGTGGGGGTGCAACGGGCGCAACTGCCGGTAATTACTGGCAGCAACATCAGGAGAATTGCATAACAATTAAATGCGAGCGAGCGAGCGAGCTTGAAAATTTTGACATTTTACAGTCCAAAAACTGCCGTTTGTAGCCATATTTTTTTGCTTTGGAAATTAAGGGGGGCGCACTGAGCGCAACTGCTGGCAATTACTGGCAGCAACATCAGGTGAATGGCATAACAATTAAATGCGAGCGAGCGAAGAGAGCGAGCTTGAAAATTTAGACATTTTACAGTCCAAAAACTGCCATTTGGAGCCATATTTTTTCGCTTTGGAAATAAAGGAGGGGTGGGGGTGCAACGGGCGCAACTGCCGGTAATTACTGGCAGCAACATCAGGAGAATTGCACAACAATTAAATGCGAGCGAGCGAGCAAGCGAGCTTGAAAATTTTGACATTTTACAGTCCCCTAACTGCCGTTTGTAGCTATATTTTTTCGCTTTGGAAATTAAGGCGGGCGCACCAGGCGCAACTGCCGGCAATTACTGGCAGCAACTTCAGGATAATGGCATTACGACTAAATGCGAGCGAGAGGAGCAAGCGAGCTTGAAAATTTTGACATTTTACTGTCCAAAAACTGCCGTTTGAAGCTATATTTTTTTTCGCTTTGGAAATTAAGGAAGGGGGGGGGGGGGCGCCCGGTGCGCCCCTCCCCCTGGATCCGCCACTGGTAGTCAAGAGTGTGGGTTTATGTTCATGACTGGGGGAGGGTATGACCAGCGAGGTGGCGTCGAAGTGACCAAGCGGGGAAAGGATGTTCAAAATCTGCACTTTAGAGCATCCCCTAAACTAATTGTGCGTGTTTGTTTATGTGTGTGTATTATATACTTGGAAAAGTTAGGAATTAGCCCAGGTCAAGTCTTTTTATTGGCAATGCAAGACATTTTTATATAGACTAGTATGTAAAGCAACACTGCAAAATCAATGATCTAGCTTTGATATAACGAAGCGTAAGGTACAAAGGTGTACATTCTACATCACATTGCGCAACATTGTAGCGACTCTTCGTTCGGATTTACTGAGTACACTGCGCACATTTTGCTTATATGCAGAATGCCAACCAGGAATCACGCTGAATCTTAATCTTTTGTCGGGTCCGGGCTTTTTGAACAATGTTTCACACTATATACCTATTTAATTATGGTTAAAAGAAATCATACAAAAATATCTTATTTCTTGATCACTCTTTCATTCAAAAGCAGTTTACTAACACTTGAACTACTATTTCGGTAAGTCTTTTTTTTTTACCAGCGGATTGGGAGGGGGCGCACCCCCCCCCCCCAGTGATTGGACAGATTTCTTGAATTCTAACAAAAAAGCAAGAAAATCTTTTCATCGCGGGAATTGTGATTATGTGGGGTGGGGTAAATGGTGCGCTTGCCTTCCAATATTTTTAATGGGGGCAACATTTTTGTTTTCTTTCAAAACCAAGAAAATCTTCTCATTTCGGGAATTATTAGTTATGGGGGGAAGGGCAAAATTAAAATATGCTTGCCCCTCCAATATTTTTATGGGGGTAACTTTTTGTTTTTCTGTCAAAAAAAGATAAGAAAATCTTCTCGTCTCTGGAATTATGGAGGGGGGGGGCAAAATGATATGCTTGCCCCTCCATTTCTTTTTTTCATTTCTTTTTTTAATGAGGCTAAGGCTCGCTCTTGGGCTGGCAATATGGATTGGTCAGAAGTAACGTAAATAGTCTCTACATAAATTTATTTGTAAGTAGCACACGTACATGCAAACGTGTATAGGTGCTCCGTATCGTACGGATGTACAGTACGGTCGATAAATAGTAAACACTGTAGGATACTAATAAATATGTATAAAATCAGTGCTGCCAGAACCAGGGGTGCGAATTGTTTTTGCCGACGATTTTTTTTTTTTTGTGTGTGTGTGTGTGTGTGTGTCCCTGGTGCAAAATGTAAAAAAAGAAATAGAAAAGAATAGTTATTTAGCGTCCGGCGTTGAGCTCGCTCGCAGACTGATTTTTTTTTTTTTTTTTTTTTTTTTAAAGGATCTGAAGGGGGGTGCGTTCGCACCCAACGCACCCCCCCTGGTGACGCCCATGCTTTCCCGAGTTCGGCAATTCTACGCTCCGCAAGTGAGTGATGATGTCACAGTGATGTTGAATCAGCTGCTCGCGCGCATATCGCGCACGCAGCATGTCCCCCCACGTTTGACTAGTTATACGTAATTCGGAGCAATTGAGTTGTTGGTGGTATTGTCAATCTTCCCATTAAATCGAATATGATGTTTGAATGGCAAGCGTGGTGTCAAAATAGCCGGTAATCCTCTCTTCTCAGTCCAGTTTGAGTGACCGACTGCTGACCCCAACGTCCAAGAAGTGATGTGATTTTAGGACACTAGCTGCCCACGCACCCCGCGTCACCATCTGCACCGACGGCTGCGGGCGCAGCTCCAATCCACTCCGAACTTCTCTGTCCATGCACGCAATGCTCACTAAAAGCACTATTGCTTTAAAACACAATAACCACCATCGGATAAACTCTTCGATTCATTGTAGTAACTTCCCGTGGACCTTTTTGGCTAATATTTCGCATTTTCGTCATCATCTCACTGAAATTGTGTTATTAGAGCGTCATTTCACACATTTTTTTTTGTACATTTTGAAGCAATAATCGACAGTTCTGCAGGCACACAAGAATTATATGTTTTCACTTTAAACTATTATGATTGGCATATTTTAAGGGAGTTCGCCTATATACAAGGATAAGAAGCCTCGAAATCCCACATGAGGACTTTGTGTTTCGACAGAAGTCGGCAGATACGTTTCAGACGCAAAATTCGGGCTAAATATGACAGCCCAATTACCCTTGACCCGCTTCGGCGGCGGAAATAAACACTCAGACTGTCCGCGGGGCTCACATTCGAAATTAGAGACTTGTTACACACAGAGGGAGCGAGGGAGACATTTGATTCGCTGAAAGACAGCCGTGACGAAATGAAAAGCCGAATTTAATGTCTCTTTTCTTTCGTACCTCACAGGTATATATTTGTTCGCTGCGAGGCAGAGGATTTACAGGTTTTAGATGTAGTCTCCTGATTTTTTCCCTCTTTTATCATAATCATATCCAGTGAGTGAAATGCTCAGCTATTATGACAGAGAGAAAGAAAAAAAGTGAGAGAGAAAAAAAAAGAATAAAGTGTGAAATTCGAAATTTTCCCTCTTGTGCCTTGTCTACTGCCACATTTTGAACGCAATGCCTTCGAATAACATTACCTGAATGATGTTTGAATTCGTGGCGTGTTATTTCTGTAAATAGATCCATGTACCCTTAGGGTGCAGAACATGATTTCTCTCACTCTTGAATTATATTTCTTTTTGTTTAATCATGTTGGGGGGGGGGGTTCTTCCCTCAGGACATACGACCTACCATTATGATAAAAATTGGAAAGTGGCACTCATACAGAAGAGAACTAACGACGAGAATGAACAGATTAAAAGTACAGTTGTACCAAAAAAAAATAATAATATGAAGTGAAATATTGTAGAGGAAACTAGGTGATTCTATAAGGGGAAATACAATTAGTGTGCATCGAAGGAAATGAAAAGAAAATATCGAAAATGATATAGTTGATAATATAAGTTGATGTCCGTATTCTTTGCCTTTGTGTGTGTGTGTGATAATTCAAATTCAATTCAAATGAAATTTCACTTCCAATAACACATGTTTGTAATCGATACAGATTTAAAAAACCGTACAATATATTACAACAAAAGAATATGCATATTTTTATGGAACTAATTGTTCAAAATGACTATCAGTGGACATGGGTATAATTTAGTGAGTGCATGAATATTCAGTATGATATTATGTGTGAATGCGTGATTGTTCAAATGTGACGCTCTATACCATACTTGCTTTATAGTGCCCATTTTTACCCACGCCGATGAAAATCGGCAGGGGGTTATGTAAAGGGTTCCGTATGTTTGTTTGTTTGTTTGTTTGTTTGTTTGTTTTTTTGTTTGTTTTTTGTTTGTTTGTTTGTTTGTTTGTTTGTTTGTGTACAAGATAACAAGAGAACGGGTAAACGGATTTGCACGAAATGTTCAGGGAATGTTTGGATAATGACAGGAAAGAATCGATTAGATTTTTTTTTTTTTCCCTCACTGGGATATTTATTATTCTCTTTCATCTATACACATATTACAACATATTTCAAATAACATCATGCTTTTTTTTTCGAATTCAATACAATATACATCAAGAAAAAAGGTGTCTAAAAAGACATCATTTTTTCTGAAACACTTGCAACTTATGATTATTTCTTGCGATAAATTTCTCTCTATCATAATATTAGATTTTGGTGATAATCGGTTGACCCTTGCAAATTCTGTGTGACCTTGAAGTTTTGACCCCATGGTATAGTGACCATTCCGAAAATTTCCCGTTTCTCACTTTGCGATTTTCCGCTACCATACGAACACATAAACTCCCCAACGATCCGACTTCGCTGCTCAAATGTTCGTAAGAATTCCGAAATTTACGTTTAGGCCTATTTGAGGGACTATGTCCTTCTAGATTTATGAAAGTTCGTTCTCCGTCATCACAAACTGGCCCGTATTTTGATGATTTTTCAAATTAACATTGATTGTTTTTTTCGTTGGAGGAGCATTTTGCTCGGTCGCAGTCACACTGCACGATATGCGTGCTCAATGTCAATGCGTGTGCAAGGCCGCTGAAAATGCATCGCGCTCTACACTGTTGGTGCAAAATTGCACCGGGGACGTTGCGGCGCTCGTTGGTGGCCGAATACTGGTGCAGTAGACATTTGCATTCAACCCTTGCATTGAATAATTCCCGTAGACACTAATCATAGGGGTAATTGCCTAGGGGGTACGTAAATTTTGTTTTTCTTTTTTGCTTTTGTGGATACCATCAAAGATCGTACACTCATACGACCTTTGATATTTGATGATTTTTCAAATTAACATTGATTGTTTTTTTCGTTGGAGGAGCATTTTGCTCGGTCGCAGTCACACTGCACGATATGCGTGCTCAATGTCAATGCGTGTGCAAGGCCGCTGAAAATGCATCGCGCTCTACACTGTTGGTGCAAAATTGCACCGGGGACGTTGCGGCGCTCGTTGGTGGCCGAATACTGGTGCAGTAGACATTTGCATTCAACCCTTGCATTGAATAATTCCCGTACACACTAATCATAGGGGTAATTGCCTAGTGGGTACGTAAATTTTGTTTTTCTTTTTTGCTTTTGTGGATACCATCAAAGATCGTACACTCATACGACCTTTGATATCATCACACTCTCGGCTTGCTATAATCAAAATATCCCGCAAGAAAACGGCGTATTTCTCGATTTTTAGCGCTTTTTCCGCGACCCGTCGCGTAGACAATACTCTTAAAACTGGACTTAATTCGCGCGCGCTTGGAAAAGTTCCGATTCTGCACTTTTGACGGTGGAATTTGGGATTTTCGATGGATTTTTGGAGGAGACTTAAGGACTGTCCTGTACGTGAATGAGTGTTAATACCGTATGTGTAATGATGTGATTTGCGTGTGATGTGACTGTAGAACCAAAGATCGTACACTTCAGTGTACGATCTTTGGTAGAACTCACTGGCTGGTGATAAAGCACACTGGCAATTAAGTGGCCGAATTCTGGTAGATGACCGAATGCACATTATGTTTACCCCGACTTTGTACTTAGGCGTGGGTCTGCCGCCTTTGACGGCCCCTCTCTAGTTTGTGTGTGTTTGTGTATACATCCCTTTCATTTAGGTATACTATTGCGAGAGGAACAATATTTCATAGTAAGTATAACATAGTGAGCATGCCAATCAATGTGAAGATTCGTATGTGTGTGTGTCACGTGAGAGAGAGAGAGAGAGAGAGAGAGAGAGAGAGAGGGAGAGGGAGAGATAGATAGATAGTTAGGTAGATAGATGGATAGAGAAATATATGACAAAGACGAAGGTATATCGAGAGATTGACTCATTGATTGACAAACATGATGAGGTACATACAATACGACGTCGTGTAACTATGTACTGTAAAAGTGAATTGGTAGATTAAGAAACATGTATGGTCAACTCAAACTGAAGACACAAACCGACAGACCAAAAGACAGTTTGGGACATAGACAGAGAGATAGACAGAGAGATTGATAGCATAATTGATGCACTATACAGTGCAAGTACATTGTATAACTGACAAACAGCAAGACAAACGGGGACAAAGACAGACAGACAAACAGAGATAGTTTATATAGTTATTAATATTGATTTGAAAGATATAGATAGATAAATCGATAGAAAGACGGATATGTATATATAGATAGAGAGATAGATAGAAATATAGAGAGATGGAGAGAGATAGATATAATGATATAGATAGATAGAAAGATAGATAGATAGATAGATGGATAGATAGAGATAGATAGATAGAAAGATGGATAGATAGATAGATTGATAGATAGAGAGATAGATAGATAGATTGATAGAGAGATAGATAGATAGAAAGATAGATAGATAGATAGATTGATTGATTGATAGAGAGATAGAAAGATAAAACAAAAGCAATCAAACAAGCAAAGAAACTAAACACCGTGCGTTTGCCATCAGTTTCTGGTGGAAGAACTGAGTAAAAAGTGGTGGATATCGATACTTTTTCAAGGTTATGCACGATCACTGCTGACACTACAGTCAACCAGGACGTACTAAATGAACCGAGACATATATTATATCAAGCGTCTGCACAACGAAAATGAAAATTATGCGAGCAGCGAACTTGCCTAACACATTTACGTCACTTCACGTCACGTCACAGGGGCCACTTTCTTTGTAACGCTATGACAGCATCCCGACAGACGATGAACTTTGATTTCATTTTTTTCCACAGCAAAGTAAACTATAGAACCACAACGAAAACAACAACGCGACCACTGCGTTATACCGCCAATAAGACATTGTGAAAAGGATTTATGGACATTAACCTCATGAATGACAGTAATTGCTTATTACGAGTTACAAGTCAATGTGAATGTTGGTTGCATTTTATGAGAATATCGCGTGTGATGCTGGTTTTCTGTTGTGGGCAGTTTTTACTCTATGTTCCAGTGCTCGACAGTTGTCGTTGTTGTTGATTATTTTTGCCATTATTTTCTTATTCATTCTACAGGCTTGATTTATTTAGGTTCTTGAAATGGAATGAGACAGAAACTGAATTCAAGGATTTTTACGTTCAACAAGAGGGAAGGAGATTTTGAATTTCGTGGGCATTGTAAAAAAAGTAAATGAACAGTGGTCTTTTGATTGTACATAGTCACCTCTTTCATGGCCGCGACTGTCACACATCTTGTGTAAAATACAACACCGCAGGGCATGACTGATTAGATCAACCGGTTACAATTACGTCTCTTGTGACAATGTTTGTATGCTAAATTCAAAATCAAAATGCTAATCAATAATCTGAATAATCTACATAAAGTAAAAAAAAAAAACATCTTTTCGATAGCTTGGTTCTCTTCTGTATCATCTGTTCTTATTCTTCCCAATCCACTCTTTTCTTCCTATTCTGCATGATAAGATTTTGTTTTAAGAGGAACGTGGACAAGTTTAGTGGATCAATATTGGTTTCGATTTATTTCCAATTTCATGAATATTAAGTTGTTATTTTAATCAGAATGTAACATGAAAATACTTCAATTTTTAACGTGGCAATCGTGAACATTTTTAAATTCAGCAAAGATTACTCCAGTTGAGTATGTCTCCGTTTACTACGTGCGGTTTCTTTACATGTGACATAGGCCCAAATCGAATAAAGAAAAAAATATATTCTCCAAAGCAATTTAATATTACGGAAGAGAAGTAGTGAGTTGCGAGGACGTGTTATTGGCTCGCAAGGTAAACTTGCTGGGCAGTTTTTAACATTTTATGACAACATCGTGTAAACGTATCCTATAAGTTATGGACCATTAGCGACGAAATTGGCTAATTTGGTTTCTCGCTTCGAGGAAGTACCATCATCCAAAGCTTGGGATTTAAAAAAAAAATCAAGAGAATACTATGGTTAGATGGCCTTCCCGTAGAATTAGCAACTTTAGAGGTGGCAGACATTCTTTAAACTATAGGCCTATTCTATTTTGCTATAGCTGGCCCTTCTAATGTCCACCATTAATTTTTTACCCTATCCGAAAGACGACATCTTGAATGTGATTAGTATGCAAGTTTTGGAGGTCATGCTAGCCCGGGGCTGTTCACTGAAAACAAACAAACACACACAAACAAACAAACAAACAAACAAACAAACAAACAAACAAACAAACAAACAACAAACGAACAAAGAGGTTGAACTGGTGATGTTCCATAGCACTTGGTAAGCATTTCATTCTTTTTCCTTATGTTGTCGCAAGAGAACATTACAACCACTGTGGCTGGATTTAAAGCAGAAAGAAAGAACAAATCAGAAAGGCATGTGCTGCAATCAAAACATTACGTATCATGTCGATGTTCAATCAAAGGAGATTGAATACAAATGTTTCCTCTTTTTTTCCTTTTTCTCCTTTTGAGGGGGAAGGGGGTGGGTAGGAACTCGTTTTGTAATCACTCCATAACTAGAATGAGCAATATTGATAAAGTTAATCTTAAGGTATACATCCTGAATTATTACATCTTAAATGTGTAGGCCTACTCTGCTCGTGTAGGTATAATGTTTGTGATGTTAGTAATGCAATTATGTTAATAATTTAACCGACTTGCGAAAAGTGGTATACTAAACATTGAAGAGACTATACCGTGAGTAGATGCGATGATTATTATCATTATTATCATGATCCTTATCCTGAGGGCCTAGCTCTTTCAATGTATCATTGCCCAAGCGTTGTCAGGTGCCCCACTCCATCCGGGTGCTGTTCGTTATTCCGAAGGTTCGCTATTCCGAAGGTTCGTTATTCCGAAGGGTCGTTAATCCGAAACACGCAAATTCCCTATACCTACAGGTTCGTTAATCCGAAAATGAAAAAGGGTTCGTTAATCCGAAAATTTGTGGCGTTATTCCGAAGGTTCGTTATTCCGAAGATTGGTCAATCCGAAAATGAAATTCGGAACAACGAACCTTCGGAATAACGAATCTTAGGAATAAAGAGCCTTCGGAATATCGAACCTTCGGAATAACGAGCTGTTAACCGTACCACTATAACACGCAGTTAATATCACTCTAAGAAAAAGTGGTTCAATTTTGCACCTTTACCAGTGTCACACTGGGCGCACCTTTCGAAAACAAACAAACGAACAAACAAACAAAAAAACTGTATGAATCTCTATAGGGTGCCTGTTATGTGTGTTTCTTTGAACACGTTTCGTCATCTTCAGGAATTTAGCAAGCATTGTTCTATAACCTCGTTAAGAATGCTGATAATCAACATTACTATGAAGGAAATCATAGACGCAAAACACCCTGGCGGTTGCACTGCATGTGGCCAAGAGTGGCGCCCTAAACTCACAGTGGCGAGACTAATCATACTTTCTCAAGAATATTGAAGTAGGTCAACGACTGCACGCCTCATCAAGCTGCATTAGGTCAGAATACGAGCCAACAGGTCCTTCGTGTGCGGCGCATCTCGTTAAGGCTCGTTATACACGGCTATATTTTTGGCGCGGAGGTCAGACGACAGTTAACAAACATTGCTGCCTCCTACAAAGGATGTAGGCCTATAGCCGATGTTTGACCTCCTGTAACCTTTGATGTCTTCAAGAAAACGCTGTTGCCGAACATTCGGAGACGTAATGTGACATGAATGGGCTGCATTCAGCGCACTAAATGGCGTGGTTTATTGTTAGTATCACTCAACTATTAAACGGCTGTGGATCATCATCGTATAATTACGGTCGTGATTATATCACAGTAAATGCAGCGCAGTCATAAGCAGACATGTTCGTATGTTTGGGTGCGCGGGGGGATGGGGTGGGGTGGAGATGAAAATGTTGGCTGACGGGGAGGTCAACAATTAAATCCTTTTCACCGGCATGCACTTTTGTGCACTCGGCTGGGCAGAATTGAAGCTTTATTTGCCGCGTCTTCTTTTTCTAATTTCGTTTCACAGTAATGATAGAACTCATTCTGCGCTATTAATATCTCCTTTCATATATTCCATCTGGCGGTACGAGTATAGATCACTTCAGCTGGAATACGTCTTGTTATCGACGTTCATTTTTCGCTCTGTAATGACCATTTTCCAAGAGAAGAATGTGTGAAGGCACATTGTCTCAGTCCTCTACAGTATATTTTACAAACAAACAACAACTACATAACATTATATGATAAAAAAGTGTCGAGCCCTGCTCAACGACAAAGATAATAATGACAACGATAACATCCACTTTGTAACAATTTTGATATTGCTATACTATACATTACTACTATATACTACTACTACTACTACTACTACTACTACTACTACTACTATACTTTTACTACTAGTACTTCAAAACATAACACAACAACAACAACAAGAACAACAACAACAACAACAACAGCAACAACAACCTTTACCTGGCTGCCCGAAGGGGTTACTTTTAGTTATTGTTGTTCCTGATGTTTAACACCTTGTTGTTATTGCTGCTGCTGCTGCTGCTGTTGTGGGTGTTGGGGAGACGGAATGGCAGCTGGGTAATACATGCAATCTTGTCGTGAGGGGAAAAAGTTACTTTACTTTGATAATGAAATGTCAAACGTGGCGAATTTTTTGTTGGTTTTCCATGTCCTAGCTCTTCGTGGGCCAGCAGGCGTAGGCCTAGTTGTGTTACAGTTCGAGAAAATGTTTTGCCATCAAGTCACAACAAAATCTTTGTTGTTTCGCAATGCAGAATTTGACAGGGAAGACATGATGATGATGAAACCACAGGAAAAAAACAAACACATGATGATCTCTGCGATAATCTGAATCTAATGGAGGGTAGGAGTGTGGCAATGACGTCACCACCTTATTTACGTCACGGATTTTAAACAATCTAAATATTCAGTATAATCATGTGAATTTCTACAATCATGTGAAAATCGCCTAACTTCCCCTTTTCTTTATCTGATTCCGATGACACTTTTGATATTCACATACAACGTTGACATGGGAGTGAAGTTCAACGTTGATAATCCACATGGAAGTGAGGTTTCCCTTTAATGTCCAGGTGTACACCCCCTCTGACGCCAGACAGGAATAACGTTATAGTCCTGCCGACAAGGGCGTAATTATGCACCGTTCAAGGAGAATACAGCCTTATCACTGACTGCACGTTAATTATGTATGCGCAGGATATCAAGTATTCATAAAAACAGAAGCATGTCAGGTTAAAAGTGCATTGCCAAACCATATGTTCAAATTGGCTTGAATAGACAGAATCGAATTGAACAAACTGAATGTTGAAGGTCTCGTGAAAGTCGGACCTAGAAATGAGAAAGTTATTTCCATAACTTTCATAGAGTTTCACATTGATTTCAGGAAACACTGATCATGCAGCAAATGATTATGATCTTTACATCAGCAGAGAGCTATTAGTTTCCATGCGTGGTTGTGCAGTGGTCAACATCAGAAATCAGCGTAAACAGGCGAAGTTTTAGATTTTCTAATGTTTTTGTTTCAAATCTCATATCTGTCAACTTACTTTCACAAGATTTCACTCATTTTTTTTTCAAAAGTCAAATCATACACGATGATGGTAAATCTTGCGCCATGTCTGCAAGCGTGGGAACTGTCAGTAGCCTATGAGCTCATCTCTTTTTTTTCGCGGTTTGTTTGTGGTTTTTGAGCGCTGACAGCAGACCAATGCGGAAATTCAGTCAGGTTGGAATTATTCATGATATTTCCGCTCCCACTAAATTATTATTTCATAATCATTTGTGTAATGTATCTTTAGGCCTATCTGAACGAACATCTGCCAAAATCACAAATGAGGCACAAATTAGTCATTAGTCACAATATAGTAACATATTAAATAGTTCTTGACTTACAGAGAATATGGAGCTCCCCTCTGATGACTTAAAAAAAAGAAGAAGACTGAAATAGTCATCATTACCATCTGTGTCCGAAGTCTAACATTTTTATTATGACTGTACGAAACAGTCGGTTTTCCCTCATAGTTTTGGATGGATATCTTCTTCTCTGCAAATGCGATCTTTACTGTCACTCCCGGAGATGGAAATGACGCGTGACCATCTGAGACGCGCGTAAAAAGCAATAATCATATTGTGATTTTTGCAAATCTTAGTAATTTCAAGCGCGTACTAACTATACCATGATCGCAAAGGACGAACTATAATTATCAGAGCTCTCACCTTGCATGTATAATTTTACATATAGGCTTCAAGGTCTCACGAAATACAGCCCAAAGGCAATTCTGTAAACTAAATCACAGATTAAACGTGTCTTCTGTCTACATGATTGTATACTCGTTTCACGTACGTCAGCCGTTAATTTTTCACATTTTAAAATGCATGTGCTTTTTTCTGAAATCCACGCCAGAACAGTATAGTCCTACTAGTAATGAATGAAAAACATGTTCACCCTTCCTATGCATGGGGTACGTTTAGTAGAGAGAGTAAGCCTCATCAACCTCAATCATACTAGTGCTTGTCAAGTTGGCAACTAATGGTATTGTAGTACAGGAGAATATGTAATTTCGGAAGAGATGAGATCCGTTGTAATTATACAGGTGTAAGACCGAGAACGATGATAGCCGAGTGTTGTGTCTGAGCGCGCATTTCGTCTGACGATGATTCACACCGCGCGCCAATTCTCAGACGATACTTCCGATTTTGCACCGGTCTGTCGATCTTAATGAGCCCATATTTAGTAGCACTAATCAAAGCGGGAAGAGGGGTGAAGAGCAACCTGTCATCACGGGACGGCATACCAACAGAAAGAATAAGCCTGTATTTCAAGTCTGATTTCCAGACCCTTTGCCAACTTCAGCCTCCGCAGCGACGAAGTCGCCGCCCACGACGGAGACCGCTTTTGCAGCAGGCAAAGGCACCACCATCCAGCTCAACCTGGTACTTCTGTCGTCGTTAGAGGGCGTTAATATTCTGGGAAACAAAGTACTGTACAGGCAGGATGTGGTCTGGAATCCAGACTAATAATATATCAATGGTGCAAAAGTTCACCCAATCCGTCTCGGTGCAAATAAATAAAACAACCCAAAGACAAACCTGAAGCAAATCTTATATCGTAAAAATGAAGGCATGATATTATCATGCAAGTGTAAACATTGTCCATGTAATCATGTCACATAATGCACACCAATGTCATCAGACATCACGAATAGTTGCAACGAAATAACCCCGTTATCAGGAAGTCGGAAATAACAAAGCCCTGTTGTAGCAAAGTCATTTGCTGGTGCAAATACTGTATATTTCTTTGGATTTTTGCTTTTTTAACCCTAAGGTTTCCAAGGTCCCATTAAGCAGGCGCGCCGGAAGCAGTTTTGGATTGGGGGGGGGGGGGGGGCAAACATTGGAGGGGGCTCAAGATTAGACCATGCATATGTTTCACAATATACACATACACACACACACACGCGCGTGCGCGCGCACACGCACACACATCTATTATATATATATATATATATATATATATATATATATATATATATATATGTAAAGGGGCGTACGGTGGGTCGAAACATGGGGGGGGGGGGGAACCATAAAGTAATTTTGACGGTCTGTATGCTTGTGCGTGTGTGCGTGAGCAATAATGGGACTACAATACATAACGGAATGTGATACATTCAACAACGCAGTCATTGAGGAACATTGTAAGTTTTCCTTACATGGATTATGGAATGACGGTGTGAAACGATCGACAAATTATATACTGTCAGCAACATAAGGTGAATGGCATAACAATGAAATGCGAGCGAGCGAAGCGAGCGAGCTTGACAATTTTGACATGTTACAGACCCCAAAACTCCCGTTTGTAACTATACCTTTCGCTTTGGAAATTAAGGGGGGGGGGTGACATCGGGCGCAACTGCTGGCAATTACTGGCAGCAACATTAGGAGAGTGGCATAACGATTCAATGCGAGCGAGCGAAGCGAGCGAGCTTGAAAATTTTGACAATCTACAGTCCCCAAACTCCCGTTTGTAGCTATATTTATCTTTCGCTTTGGAAATTAAGGGGTGGGGGCATCGGGCGCAACCACTGGCAATTACTGTCAGCAACATTAGGAGAATGGCATAACGATTCAATGCGAGCGAGCGAAGCGAGCGAGCTTGAAAATTTTGACATTTTACAGTCCAAAAGCTGCCGTTTGTAGCCATATTTTCCCCTTTTATTCATAGATATACATATTTATTTTATTTTCTTTGTTTATTCATTTATTTTTATTATTATTATTTTTTTTGGGGGGGGGGGCAAAAATGCGTTTTGCCCCCCCCCCCCCCTGCCCCCCCCCCCACTTCCGGCGCCTATGCCATTAAGGTACTTGTTATATCACTGCATTTGCAAACCATGGCTAAAACGTAACGATAGGGTTTTACTTTGGGCACAAGAGATTCCTGGTAATTTTCAGGAAGATTCTATTAAAAATAAAATGTGCTATATTATTATAGTCACTCAGTGATTTCACTTCTATCGTATGATGGACTGCGTCACTGGGTGTTTACTCAGACTAAAAGGATTTAGGGCTGGAAGCAATATCAGGTGGGACGACGTACACAGGAGGAGATCACAATGGTGGTGATGATGGTGATGGCGGTGTGATGGTGGTGATCGTTCACGCCCGCATGGACGAAATCAAGCGTCATAGTTTAATGTTATGTTCTTATACACCAGATTGAGCCTACCTCAAATTATTGAAATACGCTGCAAAGAGTGCAGCTAATTATAATCTTGACAGCTCTAAATATAATACAAGATTGTTGTAAGAAAATACTCGTCTTTAAATCTTTTTTTTTTTGGGTGTGCGAAAATGTGTTTGTAATAATTGAGATTATTCACAGACTCACAGACAGGCACACACACACACACACACACACACACTCACACACACACACACACACACACACACACACACACACACATGCACACAGACAGATGTGTGACTTGCTTAGATATTTGAAAGGTAAATCGACATTCCTCAGTGCGCCTGGGCCGGTGTTGTTAGCACATTATTTCTGAATTTTGAGTAGCAGTTAGCAGCCATAGACAAATTCACGTTCATCACGTAGTCCATGGGCCAGGCCAGATATTGGTACCATCTGAGGTGGCAAAATCTTTTTGGTGTCATTTTGTTTGTCGGGCATAGATATGCTTATCAAGCTATGATAGCATTTCCAAATGAGTAGCTTAGTCATAGTAAATGAATTTTTAACCAACTTGGTCTCGTTGTTATATCCCTATACTTCTGAATCGAAACTAACCGCCATACAAAGAAGAGCACTGTCTTCTGTATGTTCCATAGAGCTGTAAAATGCAGCTCTATGGTATGTTCACAGGTGTTCTGTTGTAAACGCGGTGCGCTTAGTCTTTATTCAAGGCAGCGAAGGGAATATCCAAAGGTTATGATGTCCACAGCGCTTAGTCTTTATTCTAGACGGCGAAGGGAATATCCAAAGCGTATGATACAGTGTATATCCTTTTATCTAAAAACAACAACAACAACAAAAGCAATTCCTCGTGAATTTTACCGTATCTTTCAATTATTTATCATTTACCGGCGAAAACGCTACGGTGAAAACGCTGATACCACGCCAATGTCGCTTTATTTTCCTCCAACAATATAAGATAATGCAAAAACAATGTACCGGTACACTACGATACATTATAATGAATGATATTGTAAATGAACAGAGTGATTTTTTTTTAAAATTGATGTATTTGTTGATAGGGTAGTATAAAAACAGTATAGATAATCCCTTTTATGAGGAACTTTAGATATGATAACGGTACATTGGTCTAGATAAAGAACTAAGCGCACCGCGTGACAGCTGTGGACATCATAACCCTTTGGATATTCCCTTCGCTGCCTTGAATAAAGACTAAGCGCACCGCGTTTACAACAGAACACCTGTGGACATACATAAGGCAGTGCTCTTCTTTGTATAGCGGTTTAGTTTCGATTCAGAAGTATAGGGATATAAATACGAGACCAAATTGGTTAAAAATTCATTTATTATGACTAAGCTACTCATTTGGAAATGCTATCATAGCTTGATAAGCATATCTATGCCCGACAAACAAATTGACACCAAAAAGGTTGTGCCACCTCAGATGGTACCAACAACCCATTTTTCGGGTCTTGGCCCATGGACTAACGTACCTCATTTTAGATTGTAAGGGATAGGTTGCTCGAGAGTATCCGAAACACGTTTTAGATGCCTAAGCTATACCATGAGATTCCAATTTCATTCCAGTTTCAATTCCAAATTGTATAATAATTGTTTAGTAAAAATGATTACATTTCCTAGTAGTAGTCATGTACTTATTTCAGCGTACAGATATAAATGAGGACCCAAGAGTCATAATCAAAGCTAATTCCAAGCGTTTCTGATAATGTAAAGTTAAAGGAGACCTCCTGATGATTTTCAGACTTTTACATTTAAACAACTATAAATTAATCATACTGAGTACAGAGTTTTAGAATTTATAGTGATTGGGATGAGGAATATAAATGTTTTCAAAATTTATAACAAATTGCAATGAACAAGGATGATGACATGGCAGCCTCACCATAAGAATGCATGACTTGGGGCTCGAGGAAGCAGGACAAAAGAAGAAGGCATGCATAGATTCTACACAGCACAAGCGGTATTGTAATGGAATTATACCACTACATTCTGAAATATATGAGGCTGCTATGTCATCGACACTTTTCAGTGTATTACGAATTTTAAGATTTTTCAGAGCATTGGTTTCTCTGCTCAAGGACCACAATAAATTCCACAAATCTGTACATGGAGCTGTCGATTTATGTACTACAGGATGTGAAATTATGAAAATCGTCTGGAATGTCCCTTTAACAAAGATGTAGGTTGCAGATGTTGAGCCGCAAAATTTGAACCATGAATTTTGAAAAGGGATGTCTTTAGAACAATTACGTGCAGTTTAAATTCGGTTATTTCTCGAAAAGGCCTGATGGATACTTACATATACTTTTTTTTTCTCAACGCTGCGCCACACCTCATGATATCGACCTCGCGACGACCCGGTAGTAATTACTGTCATTTGTCAATGTCGACTTTTAGCGCCTAGATGGCGTCCCAGCTGGCGAATCAGTGACAACAGCACGCACCTCTTTTCTTCTTCTCCTTTTTCCCTTCTTCTTCTTCTTCTTCTTCTGCTTCTTCTTCTTCTTCTTCTTCTTCTTCTTCTTCTTCTTCTTCTTCTTCTTCTTGGTCATCATGATTACCATCTTTTCTCCAGCTTCTTGCTTTTTGCCAGTGTGCCTCCTAGATAACCTCTACATAAATTTTTGATGACCGAAAGATTACGATCTACCCTGCCAATGGAGTAGACCAGTAGACACACCAATCTCCAACTGGCCCTCTTTTTCTAGTCAAACTCTCTCCGAAAGAAATGGGACAATTAATTTCCCCCTTGAACATTATAGATTATTTATGATTTCGTTCGTTGACATCGAGTTTCTATACATTCAAAATTGAATTGGTTGGTAGGAGCTATAGGTTCAGTCACCATTTTCACGTAAAGGCCTACCATCATGATATTAGAAATTTTTTCGTTTGGCAAAACTCGTTTTGTGGAAATTCCATTTAGAAAACTATTTAATTGACACCAGAATTGCATATGGCAGTTGTTTTTATTTTAGGTCACGGTTCCCCCTTTCCTTGAATTTCCTTTCCTTTTCTCCGAGGATGTATAACGACTACGAGTCGTTCAAAGATTCCCAGTCACAACCCTCCTAAAAATTATGACGTCATAACTATTTGGGGAACTGTGGGAAGAAGGAGAATCTACATCAGATTGATATAATATGGCGAGTCTTTCAAGGCCCATCGCTACGCAAGACCCGGGAGGATACGTCGCAGATTTTAGGCCATACACTGGTTTAAAGGAAACCAAAGTCCAAAATGATATCAATGTATAGATTGAGTGAAAGCAGCAATATTAGTAGAACACGCATCAGTGATAATTTAAAGCAAAATCGGGCAGTCGAATCAAAAGTTATGATTTTTAAAGCTTCGCGTTGCCGTCATCGTCGGATAAGAAGACTACTATATAGTTCATGACGTAATTTTGAACAGAAAAAAAATAAGAGAATTCCACTTAATCTCAGTTTTCATGAAAAGTACTTATTCCATTATCATTTCATCTGTTTTCTGAAAGAGATAAGTTAAGTGCTCTTTCATTATGCCAGAAAAGTAAAAATATGTTGAATTTCTTTATGTTTCCTATAATCATATTTTTGTCCATATAGTGACGTCATGATGTGTAGTAGTGTCCTTATCCAGCAATGACGGCACCAAAACTGTAAAATTTCATAACTTTGGAATCGATCGTTCAGTTTTCCTAAAACTTTCACTGGTGTGTTCCTAATAACAATTATTGCTGCTTTCACTCAGTCCACATTTATGTTTGGGCTTTGGTTTCTTTTCAGTGGATATATATATAGGCTCACATCTCCCACGGACTTAATCATCTGCGGAGGATGAAATTCAATTTAATTTTTACAAGTATCAAAAGACACTCGACAGAAATATTGAAGGCGTGTAATCATGCTCTCCTTGATCATGGATATGAGAATAGATGTTAATTGCTTTCATTGAGTTTTGCACGCGGTCTATAACTGGCGTGAAAAAGCATCAAATGACATGCATGTAAACGTCACAAACTCATTCAGTTCCGACTAAAGTTAAAGTAAATGTTTTGTGGCGTTTTTGTTTTACGTTTTTGATTAGTTTTTAGCCACAAGAGTCAATTGCCATACTCCTTTGCGAGTATGAGAAACACCGAAAAATGAAACTCCTAGCAACGACGGGGAAGTTTATAGTCGCTGACAGCTTTTGCCTCCTACTGCTTGATTTAAATGGAAACGAGTAGTCTTTCTCTCTTTTTTTTTTCGCAGTAGAATTTCAAGTGATAACTTGCATGAAATAAGAATTTATTGTTTGGTCATACGAAAAGATCGAGCTGTGGTCTTGTTTAGGTGACAAGAAAAATAACACCATATTATGGGGAATTTATGCTGCCCATTTTTTTACGAGAAACTGCGGTATTTTCTCCCCGATATCACGCACTGGTAGCGATCAAACGTAGATCGTTAAAGACCACGGGAGGACATTGGAGAAAGAATAACAAGACAAAATGTACACACCAATAACTGACGATTTGGTCGATGAAATGGCACTTAAATATATCACCTTGACAAGTCGTATACAGAGAGTGACTGTTTTGGTGGCTAAGCGTGAGATACGGGGGAATTGACCCAAGCGCTTCGAATCATCGTCTCGATGCAATTCGACGTGTGCATCTCCGTAGCTTTTACATGTATGTCATTTCATTAAATTTATTTTCATATTTCTCAATGACAAATACATCAGATATTTGAAATGAATGAATGATGCATGGTATCCAGCTTGGAGGCACTATGATATGATAGACACGCTATAGAGATACAATGGAATTCCACCAACTTAAAAGCAAGCTTGCTATGCGTTGGTCCCAGTAGAACCCGAGTGTGAAGAACAAGATTAGGAACAAGGTTACAACTTAAGACCAAACTGCCCCATCGACTACAGAAAAAAGGACAATGATACTCGACAATGTGGCCAATTCATTCAAATATAATTATAGGAGAACAAAATAAGCCGCATGCAGCTTACAAATTGACAATTGTTGTGATAGCAATATTGAATGCGGTGTATATCTTGTATATAGTGCGACTGAAACATTCGACGTGTAGCTGAATATTGAAATTGTAAACTGCTCATCTTGTAAGAGTTGAGAGAATCATATTATGCGTTGTTTCCATCTGAAGGCAGGACTTGGCTTGGATAGTGGTTGCATGAAAGTGAAAAGGAAAAGAATACTTTTATGCCATTATAAAGCTTTCTGAAAATAGAAAGGGAAATCATTCCCCTAATTCTTTAATCTTCAGTCAGCACACACTGGCGATCGGAATGTTTCCAGATATCTATGTCTTGAAGAAGTTATAAAGTAGAAAGTTTGGAAGGTTGTGCTTCCTGCTAATGACGTAAAATAGTATGAATCATTTCGGTGCGAGTTCAGCAGACGCCCGAAGCTGCACATATATCATACCAGCACCACTTTCCTGAAATGATACGTCATTTTTCAAGGAATCTTCTTTCTCTATCACAAAGTGAACATACCCATAATCCAATATACGCTAACAGCTTGCGGTCGTAAAAAGGAAGATACCAATCAATAAATCAAATTATGAATACATATTGCGCGCTGTCGACGCTTTACGTTAGACACTAAACTAAGGTATAGCAGAGAGTTAGAAGTGAACATGAACATGGAAGATGGAAGGCATGTTTTTCCTTTCTTGAGTCATGCCAGAAAGATAAGTTTTTTTTTTCTTCTTCTTCTTGTTAACATCAGTCAACGACCTTTAACAATGATTGAAAAACAAAATTAACCTCAACATGTCATAATAGCTCGGATGACAGCGCCGGCGCCACAGTATATATAAGATATCACAAAGTATTCAAGAGGCACATCTGCTCCAAATGAATCCTTACTGTCCATTGTCAGGTTTCATCAACGTTAAATGATTCCACCTGACGTAAATGATGACAGGGAGAACAGTATAGATCATTGCTTGAAGTTGCATGATTGTGTTGTTGAGAATGAATTGGATCTGCGCTATATAACTGTGACGGCGCAAACACGAATCAAGTCTTCCTCAAAAATAAGTATTTTCTTTTAAGGTAATGCCCACAGAATGCAAAAAAATCTAGGACAACTGCTAATCCTTTGATATCTCTCCTTCCTTCAGTGTGTTGCCACTCTGTCGAGGCGTTTGTTAGAATCACAAACTAGGGAGAAAATCTTAGATAATGAGTTTGATTTTAAGAAATAGAGGGAAAACAGCAAACAAGCAGAAGCGCCAAAGATTCGCTAATATCCGAGAGGAAAGAGAAGTTATGGCATTATTAGTTTCACATGTTATTTCGTTGACATCTTTCATGTGTTATTGTGGAACGGGTCATGTTTGATGAGGTTACCATGGCACATCCTCGAAAGCCGTACATTGACCGACTCACGTGAAATCTTCACAAATTCTCTTCTATGACAAGATCTGCTCCCCTGTACGTTAGATATATGTCGAGTTGTGTGAGTTAACAATGGTGACTTCCGGGGGTCAGAAGTGCTCAAGTAGATCAAAAAGAACGATTCTCAGTTTTATTCTTTGTCAGTGTAGCCGTATCAAAATCATCTGGGAAATTTTCGACATTATAATATAATCATTTCTTTCGTTCCTTTTATCTCTCCATGCTACAGGTAGGCATTGTTTGATATTGTCATCACGGCCGCATACACTTCCGTGCTTACGTCATAATGGTGATGTCTTTGTGACCGTCTATCCTCGAGAATGAGTCGACGCAGGATGACTCGTCGCGGATGAAATAATTCCTTCATCTCATTGTCTAATGGGCGATGAAAAAAAACAACACCCAATAATAACTCAACATCAACATTCAGCATCCCGACGGTATTAATTGTCACCACCGTTCATGGAGAATCGCACGTAGCCTCATCATTACTACCCATGGCCAGCAGCCGAGCAAGGAAACACACACCCAAAGTAGCACTCGTTATTTTCCTCGGAAAATCCCTGTCTAGTCTGGGGTTTGGTTTACACTTAGCCATAGTTTCTGCCTGACATCCCCAGTGACAACTGTGTCCCGTACGGATACTATATGAGATGGAAGCTTTCGACCAAAAACTATGGAAATGTCAAAAATTAGTCTAAAATGTGATGGGGTTTGAACTTTCCATGCGACATCAAAAAGAGAAAACAAAAGGTGAATGTTGAATGTTCCACGGGATGTTCCACGAATGCTTTCTTTTATTTGGGTATCCACATTATTCAATTTTCTGGGTGCGTGGGGGTTGTAGCCAAATAAGCCAGTTCCAGGTTCCACCTTTGCGCATGGGCAGAAAAAAAAATAGGTCATTTGTACCAACAGCTTGGGCGTGTTCGTTTTTTACTTTATCAAACCAAAAAACAAAATAATGGGGGGGGGGGAGGAGGTACATATCCATAACTATCCTCGCAAGCGTGATTTTACACACTATACTTATGATTATGAAGAAAATTTAGCCACATACAATGTACTATAAAGGCCATAGAAATAGTAAAAATGATTTATGATGAGCTCGCTGTTCAAGACTAGAGAATTATGGGTGTTGTTGTAATATAGGGAAACAAAGACAAACGGACACAAACACATGGTAAACACACATAAACATAAACATACAAGTTGTTGGAGAGAAATTAGAGAGAAACAGAGAGAGAGAGAGAGAGAAAGGCAAAAGAGAGACAACTGATGAGAGAACACCTTTATAAAAGTGAATATCGACAATTCACTCCACCATGATAAAAAGAAGTAAGTGACAAATCGTTTGAATCAGAGTTATTAATGACATTATGGAATGGACCTCATAGCATAAATAGAGGTCATCCCTCGAGACCGACACCCAAGAGTCATACGGTCCACGAGACTGACATCAAAAATAGGTCCATAAGTCATACAGCTCACGAGTTATTCGATTCACGAGTCATACAGCCCATGAGTTCGACACTACGCAGAAAGGTTCACGAGACTGACACTACGCAAAGAAAGCCCACGAGACCGATACTACGCAATAAAGGCTCATGAGGCCGACATTATTAAACGCAAAAGAGGCTCATGAGACCGACACTAGGCAAAGAAGGCTCACGAGACTGACAGGGTGAACAGCGCCATCTACATGTCAATTTAGTATGCACCTGTACAGGGTGTTCCATGAAGGGGAAAATAACATACTGGCGGGTGCAATTTCGTCACACTATCGAGCGAGAGATTGTAATTAATTGAACAACAGCATTTACACATCAACGACATCAAGTATGTATTTCTACACGTGTGGATTTTATGGGGCAGTTCTGTTACGCTACGGGGAGCGACATTGTTTTTTCTTTCAAATAGAATTTTACTCTTCATGGGACCCCCCCCCCCCCTGGAAAAAAAGAATAAATAGATAGGACAAGAACGGTGTATGGTTTAATTTCAGATCTTTGATAATGCCATCGTGTTATTATTAATAGGCTTTCCCAATTTCTAGCTAGAAGATGGACAGGATGTAAGTTTTTTTTTCTCTTTTTCTTTCTCGCTTCCATAGTTACTATACGCCTTATTAGATATCCTATATACCCGCCTGTTGAAACGTTTTAGAGTTCATTTTGTAATTTTCTCTGTAGTTAAAATGTATGACATTCAATGGATGAAAATCCTTTATATCGCAGGGTTTCACCTCGATTTGTGGCTTGTGCTTGTGAAATTATTTTCCTAAAAACGATACATTTTTTCATGGATGCATCTTTTATTCCCCCGAATTCTTCATGCTACCTTAATAGTCGATTACGTTATTTTCTGTAAATTTATGCCAAATCAACACCTTCGCAGATGACTACGCCCCCTCCAGATCTTGTAGAGCAGGCGTGCACTGCAACGTTAACCATTTTGTAAAATGTTTCGTCGTAAACGTCATTTCACAGCTGCGTACTTTTGTAATTTGTTGATCTGAATGTCCACGTCATTTTATTTTTTTTCTAAGTAAGTGTACATGTCTTTTGCGGAAAGGAAACGAGGGTTTTTTTGGCATTTTTTGAATTAATGTGGAAAAATCTGAGGCACACTTTTACTGAATTTTATTTATTTTTTCACAAACAGACGCACACTAAAGCACAAATAAAGATCTTGACCATTTCAGGGGGTGACTAGGGAGGGCAACTGACGGGATAACACCCTAGCAACTCTTCTTTTCCATCTCTCAGAAGCCCTTTTTACACTTGTGTTTCTTAACCCCGTACTTTCTCTGACCCAGGACTATCGTTAGTCCCGTACCACTTTTTTCAGCTTTTTACACTCGCCAATGAGTCCCGTACTAAGCTCTTGTCCGGGGCTAAGGAGAAAATTGACCTTTTTACACTCGTATTTCTTAGTCCGGTACTTTCCAAACCACATGCATATTCATGATTACGCTGTGCACCGTACACGTACACGACCGCACCGGCAGCACTTGATTATCTCGTTTCTGATTGGTCAGTGGGGGTCGGACTTCGTCTCCGTCGCTTAGCCCCGGATTATTTTTTCGTTCTGTTTACACTCGTTTGCTTGGCACCGCAATTGCGGTGCTAACCCTGCTATTTTGCAGGGCCAGATAGTACGGGACTATCGGTGGGGCTAGCCCACTTTGGCAAAAACGAGTGTAAACAGAAAGTGGGCTAAGGAAAGTCCGGTACCAACGGTGGGGCTAAGCCCCCCCCCCCCCTTACCCCCACCGTTGGTACGGGACTAAGCAAAAATTGCAAGTGTAAAAAGCCCTATAGAATCTTCCTTATGCCTTACGGACACCATCTTATACAATTGATTGGTCTATAGGTGTTGCTGTTCATCCTGTCGGTCTCGTGGGCCTTCTTTTTTTTTTTTGCCTAGTGTCGGTCTCGTGACCCTCTTTTGTGTAGTGTCGGTCTCGTTAGCTTTGTTCGCGTAGTGTCGGTCTCGTAAGCCTTTTAAGCGTAGTGTCGGTCTCGTAAGCCTTTTAAGCGTAGTGTCGGTCTCGTGGGCTTTGTTTTCGTAGTGTGTCGGTCTCGTGAGCCTTTTGTGGGTAGTGTCGAACTCATGGGCTGTATAACTGGGGGTTTATTTTACTTGATGTCGAACTCGTGGACTTTATTTACTTAGTGTCGAACTTGTGGGCTGTATAACTGGTGTGCTGAATGACTTGTGAGCTGTATGACTCGTGGGCTGTATGGCTTGTGGGCTGTATGACTCGTGGGCTGTAAGATTTGTGGGATTTTGGTCTCGTGACGTGCACCCCGTAAATACTACACAGCTGAATTGATACTTGGATACCAGCTTTTGAGCATGCAGAAACATCAACCGTCTTCAGAGAGCTCAAAATGTATATAGCATTTTACTATTAAATGTCAAGTGTAATCGACAGTTACATTTTTACCCTGTGTGAGAAATATCACTTTTGTCACATTCTTCCTTTTGCCAGAGTAGGGCAAAAAAAAAAAAAAAAAAAAAAATCGGAAGTCTCCAACCATTTTATTGTGCACGCATGGCTCGTTTTAATAGGCCGCGTAGGGGCGTTTCTCTTCTCAAGTCCTCATCCTCATCTATATTTTCTATTTTATTTTTCTTTCATCTTACAACTCGATCTGTTACATATTCAGTGAGACTTTGCATTTTAAATATTTGATGACCTGTCATGCATAGAGGTATGGAAAATGTATCAAAATCAATTGATTTGTTTGTTAATGTTATTTTGTGTTATATATCATGAAGTCCATATGAATGCATCATTTTTTTCTTTTTGTATGAAGGACTGATATTGAAGTCCGAAGTCTGAAGGCATTGAATAATGACAATTGTAAGGGGAAGGTGGGGGGGGGGGGGTAGGTGAAGTGGCAATGCTTTCCTGATTGCCCTACCAAGCTGTAATAGTAATAGCGTTTAAGTTTGTATTTTTGTTTTGGAGTATTTGTGGTTGACTTCAGTGTAGGCTATTTTATTGTTTGTACTTTGTTTTGATGTTCATTACATTTTCATCTGTACATAATGTGAGCAGGGCCCCTTGGTAGAACAGTCAACCAACTGAAAGGGCTACCCTGCTAAAAGAATATTGAAATGAATAAAATAAATAGATAAATAAAGAAATAAATCGTGGTTATGGATCATAGTTGGTACATTTTACTAGGATTCTTTCGAGTAAGTTGTGAAAGCTGTACACAATATTGTGTTGTACACGTATTAATCTTGGTTTGGTGTAATCATGGAGCTAGTTAGTTCCATGGTACCATCAAGTACAGCATAAAGCATTGGATTTCGTTAACACTATGATGCTGTCAAGTAGCCTATGGACCCCGCAGTACTGAGTAATAAATTGCCAAGAAAGCACTATTAATAGTGTATAGCTCAACTGCTCTGATTTCATACCTTTATCAGGAAAGTAAGCATTAGATTAGACTGAACTTTGGGGAAACAACAAGAACGATATCCTTATTTGGTGCGCGGAAGTGTCAGCGATGTATTACCACCACAACCACCAACCACAGCAAGAATAATAAAATCAGAACAATGCTTAATTGGGTGGTCAACACCCTGGGGATCAAACGGACACCAAAACTTTCGGAAAGTCCGGACTTTATTGTTTTTCAGTGACTTTGAATCTTTCCTTTCTTCCGTTCTGTTACACTAAGCATTACCCTCAACATGACCCCTGTCATACCTATTTTTTTAATACTTTTTTTTTCTTTTTCTAATTTGTATATGTGTTTATTTTGCAAGAGGTATTTTAATGCCTCTTCACTGGTCCGAACATCCCCATTTAACGGCAAACTAGACAAGCTGAACCGGAGCACCGCGTCACTGCTGCCGGTTTTTATGCGCGCACACTCTACCTTAAGTTCCTTCCGATATCCGTCCGCTCTGGAGCGTGCCAAAAGTTTTATTCATCCGACCAAAAACCTCTGGTTGCTTGAAGGTTTGGATGTAACCATGGCAACTTAAACTGCGTTTTGCTTTGTTTTTATTGTTTGTTTTTCTTTCTGGAGGGGGGATGATGGAGTTTTGAGGGGCTGTTTCTGTTTTGAAAGGAACCCTTTCCTCATAGCAACCGTAGAAGGTCACATCATAATTTTACGTTTTGTGATAAAAACCCCATGGATAATAAAAAGGAAAAATACTGACGAAACCTAAACAAACCCACATAATTTCTTGTCAATACTCCTGTGAATTCACGCACCCTGCAGGCCTACTAAAATTCGTGTTTAGCTCTGTAATTATCACCAACGACCTGTTTGTGTACCTAGCGGCTGTGACCATGGCAAGACAGCATGGTACCCGAGCGGGTTCAACAGGGTGCATTGTCAATGAGAGGGTACGGTAATCAATTCATCTGGATAAAAGTTGCTGGATCTTAACACCGCCACACGATTATCATCTGCTTTCACTTTGCCATTTACTCATGTCATTTCAAAAAAAGAAAAAAGACTTAACATTATACACGGGTACTCATTATCAGTCTACACCGGCATGGCATTCACAACATCAATCTGTCCTAATCGCGAAGACTGGTCATCGAACTTAGAATGATTAACAAAGTGTTTTGCGGAATGTATCTGACGTATATAGACCTACTTGTCTTGACGGAATGTTTATGTTTATTTCTTTCTCATTCCGTCTGTTCGTACAGATAAATAGATCTGAAGAAAGCTTTTCCATGAAAGTCTACCTCCTGTGATATCTTTTGTCACCATTATATCACATATACATGTACATAATATGCATATGATTTACATTTATGAATATGAAGTATGCGATATATATAGCTTTACCCATTTTCAATCATATCATATAGGCCCCTTATAATATCTTTACAGTTTCCTTATATGTTTGAATTTAATATTATACATGTGTATATATATATATGTGTGTGTGTGTGTGTGTGTTTGTGTGTATAATATGTTTATGTCTATGATCAAAGTAAACAAAGGGAAAATACAATTATGTTTTCTTCATTTTGTTACCCATTGTCAAATGTTTTTGGCTAACGTTTTAGCAATTGTTACAAATATATTCTGTTTATACATTGTATATATTTTTCTGTTTATTTGATGGAAATTAAAATGAATTTGAACTTTGAACTTTGATTCAAATATATATATACATATATATATATATATATATATATATATATATATATACAAACACATACACACGCACACACACAATCCATCCGGAGTATATGGCACGTACCTTTGTAGCAACTTCACAATAGCCTATTTTCGAAGGGAAATGAAAGAGATCGATAAAATCATCTTTATGAGAGTTGATGAGTCAACTCTCACGCAATCACCCGACATTGGGACAGAGATCTCTTCCGTTCATTTCAATCGCAGCGATTGATATCAACAGCAATAACGACAACAAGCGTTCTTTTGTTGTGACTGCGAATAATACCATGTTGTGAATTCCAGAAACGACGCTGGACTGTATAATACTAGTGGATGGTGTATATTTCAAAATGTTGCACATACTTTGGCGATGCGTCCTGCCTTTACAGATGACTCATGGGCGACGCATTTCTGACACATTAGATCGTTATGTTGTATTGTTGTCTATTTTGACACTTTTTGGGCAAAGTTCTAGACATTATTGTCATCTGCCCTCGAATGTTGCCAGAATTTACTCGCTTTCACGCGAAGGGGAATATTGCCCAAAATTATCACATTCTTACGGTATGTGTGTAGGCCTATAACAATGTGTGTGTGTGGGGGGGGGGGATGGGTGGATATCAATACAACGTTTTGTACTTTAAAAGGCCCACTCAGAGCATTGAACAAGTTACTTGCGAGATATCTAGCAGACATCCAATATATACTACTGATGAATCTATGGAGGTCATTACCAGCTGATTACCTACTCCAAAACTTTCCTTGATCCTTTCTTACTTAAACTCATTTACGTATCAAAATTCTTAACATATATGCGAGGGTAACTAATACCAAACATGAAAGAAGTGGAATTCAATGTATATCAAGCACTGTCAAGAGGGATTGTTAGAGAAGAATGTTCCACATTTGTTTCCCTTTTTTGTCTATTTATTATGTTTCCTCGTGTTGATTTCTTTTGCAATGTTTTGTATTATTCATTTTAGTTGATAAATGTCTGTTTAAAGAGTCACTGACGAGCATTATCTTGCGTCCTGAATCGAAAACGATAATCATAACGCAAGTGGTAACGATGAACGGTCTAGCATGCATGGTGTGTGCTGTTCATGAAACATTCTTGTTTTGTTTTGTTTTGTTTCTTTGTTTGTTTGCATTTAGGGGGAGTGATTTTGCGAAATGTTTGCCGAAAGTAGACAGTAAATGCGAATCTACTCCGGCATGAAACATGGCCTCAGCCCAGAGATCGAAACCATAGAAGGCATTGTCTACCATTTGCAGATGAAAACAACAACAACAACAACAACACAACAAAACAGGCTTAAATAGTGCTTCAAAATAGTTCTGAATGTGAGGTTAGGGCTAGAAACAACCAATGTAAAAATGGTTAATCAGTATAATCTATGTGAAGTGTTGTTAAATACACAAAATGTGAGCAATAGTTAGAATAAAATTGTTTCTAGAATAAACCGTCTACAGTTATGGTTTATTGAGAAAAGTAGTGTTATCTCCTTATATTTTGTGAAATTTTTATATAGTAGGATGTTTTTGAGATACAACTGACCTACACATAAATGCATAAAATGTGATAACTCAGCCATTTTTTTTTAATCACTGCTGCCAATGTCAAGGCCCCATAGTGTCTGTGCCCAAATGTGATATGTTACATAGTTTATACGTTTGCATTCTAAAATCCTAGTAAGTATTCTTTATAGTATCAGCATCATTATATCAATGAGTAAAATGTACAATAGTATATAGAAGAATTTAAAATGAATATGTCTTATTGGTATAACAAATTGGTGCTGTTGTTGTTTTGTTCCAGTGTTCCACGTCTCACAAGCGTGGCTTTTTTAGTGGAAAACTGTTTTCCATCATTGTGATTATTTACTATATTTGTTGCCATGACAAAGTGCATGGTTTCTTTTTTATGACATCATTCGTGTATAATATACTTTATATTGTATTGAAAAAATCCTTTATCAGACGAGTGTAAGAGAAATGAAAAAAAAAATTGTATCACTTTGGATTATGTCAACTTTTTCTTTTCTTTTCTTTGTGATGATGGAAATAGATAAATAAACTATTGAAATGAATTGAATTGAATTGAAAAAATAGTACCTTTAAAGTCTGTGTGATGGACAGGTTGATATCCAGGTTATCACGGTTGGTCACGAGTGCCAGGTTCCTGCACTTTCGCTCCCCAACCGACATTGAGTTCTCGGATTGCCAGTAATGAACTCAGAAAAAGAAAAAAAAAGAATGTATACATAATGTGTGTGTGTTTTTAGTGTTTGCATATGAATGCACGCATTGGCAGATGTCCAATGTTTAGCCCTTGTTGCCACCTGTTTCACGCTGTTATAATTATGTGAATTTATAAATGCAGATTAAGAACTAAAACAATGTTCGTATTAGGTAAAATTAGTCGTATTCAATAAACTCTTCTTATAGAAAACTCAATTTAGATCTGTGGAGTCGCACATTATATTAGCGTGAATACAGCAATGTTAACTTTGGTAATCAAATTTATGAAATGCTTATAATCTACAGATTATCATTTTGATAATGACAATGCTTTAACATTATACTCTTGTCCGAAGTTTCGATATTAACCATGGTCTAGCTTTGCTCTTTGTTTAACCTAAAAGCAAATGCCAACTTTGGGTCATTAGCCAGCTATTTGCCTAGCCTCAAGGAGCTGTTAGATTTGTCCAACGTGTCCGACTAGGAGATCAAAAATCATTTGAATGTTAAACAATGAAGAATAATTAAGAGAAATTAGATTGAAGCACTTATGGAACATAATAATTAGAATGACTCTGCAGAAAAAAACATTATATATCAGGTGAGGTGGGAATGGTATTACAAAGTCCTTATCATCACCCATAATGGTCATTGTTGGCGTCTAGACTCCCCCCCCCCCGCGATGGTCAACGACCGGTCAACAAGTTGGCTGGACAGTATCCGGATCTCAGGGTCACGTGATCGGTATAGTTCGGATGCAGACATGGTGCGGATGCTTTTTGTTTTCTTTCTGCTAAAAATAATCGACACGAACCGCCGGCGAGCGAATGATTGGCGGGATCTCGGAAAATATATGTAAATATGAAAGGAATGATAGAACAAGAACAAGAAAAAAACAAAAAACATCCTTTTCTTCCGTTGTCCAGTTAAATAAGATCTTTGATTGAAAGAATATAACAGTTTCTTTAGCTTTGTTTAGAACGGATAAACTGGCCACCTACTATCAACTTATTTATTGTATCTTGCAAACTATTATGGATACATAATGTAATCGTTTGTGGGCATGTATAAATGAATGGAGAAAGGGAATTGGTACAGTAAGAAAATGTCTAAGGATAAAGTCTCTCACTTTCTTCCGCATCTCCACATCCATGTTCATTACTTTGAACTCTTTATCTTCTGCCAGACAGTGTAGTCGGTTTGAATGTTTCACTTCCATACTTTTTTACAGCAAGACATGAAAACCAGCTGAAAAATCTTTCCATAAAAATAGCAAGTGTTTTCTTTTTCTTTTTCTCTCAGGTAAACTTCTTTCAGTGCCAACATTTAGCTGGCGGCTAAAAAATGTCCCCTTCCTTTTTATAAACATTTTTGAACACTTCGGGCATCGCGAATACGTTAAGAATAAATATCTCTCGTATAAAGGAAACATTTTTCAGGAGGCCAGCCTTTATAGCGCCTGCATGTAGGCCTATAATTGGGCAATTATAGTCTAGATGTGTTTGCTTGAATGAATTAAAGAGTAATACCAAACAAGTAATCAAAATGGGGTATCATGAGAAGAAAGCTATGGGATTTTTTATTTTCTTGTACGTTTTCAGTGATGTTAATTGCAAAAAGATGTGAAGTACACACAATACATTGAAGGGGCCCTGGAGGGCTGGGTAACTCTCCTGCATTGAAATTCCTATGAATGTCTGCTTTAAGAAAGAAATGCTACTTTTTCCGTATCAGCTGTTTCAGCGGAAAGATTGATTGGCAAGTTTATTCGTGATCAAAGTTTTCAAGGCTCGCTCCGTTATCGATAATCGACGGAAAGCAGAGGTTCAATTCGACGGCATTGTCACGCAACCCACTGGATGAAGCACCTGATATCGCCTCCGATGAGACGGCTTTCCCGAGTCGTAGGCGTCATCAGACGCGTGAGGTTATCATGCGGGACAAGCGTCCTCGTCTGGTAGGCGAGTTGGCCCGCCTGCCGATAACGTCTGGCGGACGAAGTCGGTGGTGGGTGCGGAGTTGCCTTTTATGTCCATGTAATGACCGGAAGTATTCCAATGAGTAACTGGAGAGTGAAACTCGTCTAAACTGACCAACAGCGAGCACTCTTCTCAACCCAACTTGGCCCAGAAAGACCTATAGAAATACATGTAGTATAATCGTTTTATTTCATTTTATTTCAGACAAAAGTATACAATACAATATGACATTTGCATATACGACAAAAATTAAGAACACAATGTGACTTTTACATTCAAGCGAAATAAATGCAAATAGTTTCTTTACAATAAAACAAAATATAGAATGAAAGAAAGACATTATTCAGAGGGGTGAAGGTTCAGGTGTGAGTTTCTTCATTTGCCTCCCTCTACAAATTGAATTTGTAAAGATCGCAACTGCCGATTTGTAAATTAACAAACATGTCGGAAAAAAGGAACCAGTGGGACTCGAACCTGTCATCTACCGCTTTCCGAAACGCAGTCCCACTGGTTCCTTTTGCCGACATGTTTTTTTTTTTATTTACAGATCAGCAGTTGTGATCTTAACAAACTTAATTTGTAGAGGAAGACAAATTGAAGAAACTTACACCAAAACAAAACATTGTTTAAATTACTACATAGTTATCTTACAAAAACATAACTATTAAGTATCAATGCGTAAAAGGATTCTGCGTGATGTACATTTTAAGCTTGAATGACAGTTGCAAAATATTATTTGATGTTGCAACAAGCTGTCTCATCGTATTATTTCTTTAAAATGAGACTAACAAAATCTTCAAGTTAACCTTGATATTTTAGTGCATCAAGCAGCCCCCCTCCCACCCCCACCCCCCCCAAAAAAAATAAAACGCGTGTCAACTAAATTGAAGACCTTACAAAAGATTTTTAAAAAAGGATGTGCGTGGGGGCGTACATTTATATGCGCGCGCTCGTGTGTTACGTGATATTAATGCTTTATAGGTGCATAAAACAATATCTATAACCACGATGTAGCAACTATAGTAAAGTTTTCGGAGAGTTGTTAAACTTTGAGTGCGTGTGCTCCTGCAAGTGACCTGGAAATAATGGGGGAACGATATCTTCTATTCTTGGGAAGTTGTTAAAAGGAGATAACTTGAGTTTTTATTTGAGGATCGGAAGGAAACCGGCATCGGGCATATCAAATCCAGATAAGAGGACAACGAGGATGTTTTTCCGAAATCGACTCCCGCTTGAACAATGACCACCTGCCGTCAAATGGAGTTCACCTGCACCAGAGGGATAGTCTACATTGTTGGTTGTTGATGTTGTTATTATTCTCCCTTTGCTGAGATGACGTGCAAGGTCTTGTGAACCGTGAAAGAAAGCAAGAAACAAAAATGCAGTATAGAGAAATGATGAGGACCAGATATGATAAAAAAAAACTAGAAAAATAGTCAAAAATACAAATAGCAAAGTACGGCAAGAAGGAAATTAGGAGAGAAAAAAAGGACTAAAGGGAAAAAGACACGAGCTACCTACACACAAAAGAGAAAGGGAGAGATGAAGGCGGGGGGAGAGCAGGGTAATCGAATGAATAATTATGACGATTGTAATAATGACGTGTGTGACATTGTCCTGTTTGTGCGATATTCCTATTCCTTGTAATCTCGTGTAGTCGCACTGTCTCCTATACGCCTCCATCTCTCTCCCATTGTCTTACTATTCCTATATGCTTTTACTCTGCATGCGTAATTCAATAATACATGCGAAAGGACATATTTACGAGGATTTATCCTTCATGTTTCAACTTGGAACGACCGGAGGGCACAAAAATAGTCGAATATGATTGCATAAATACGCATCCCATTTGACCCTCTACGTGACTATTGTGATTAAAACGAAACAAGAAAACAGGTTAATTGAATTACACCGCTGGAGTCTTACCAGCAGACATGAAAAACAGATATTTGTCCCCAAAGTCCAATTGTCTTGCTTTTTCAGCGGAAACGTCAAAATTTGAAACAACATGAGCAATATCCCTCGGCCATATTAATCACATCGTTACGACCAGACACACCTAATTAGAACATGCTTCGTCTCACATTACGTCAGAGGACACTTTACCAAGTTCAAATACGGAGAGCAATTACGATTCTGTCTGCTCCAAGTATTTGTTTTTATCCCGTCCGAGGTCATAGGCCGCTCAGCAACACACAAGGGAAGGAGCTACGTTGATCACCCGGATATTATATAGTTTTGTATTTTGTTGTATTGCATTCTATTGTACTAGTTTACAGGCACGAGGTCCGTTAAAGGGATAGTATAGTTTTGGGTGAGACCTGGCTTCAGTTTGTTTGTTTGTTTGTTTTTTGTGCGATAATGAGAAACCTGTAATGAAATATGAAAGAGCATGTAATTCCAAGAAGAATGCAAATGGTTGACAAAAGTTGGTCTTTAAATGGCTGAGATATTCAAAACAAAGCTATCCTAATACAGATGCATGTTACCCACATTCTATTAGGATCGCTGTGTTTTTCATTGTTTTTGATATCTCAGCTACTTCAAAACAAGGAGCTACTTGAAAAAAACACAAAATTCAAAGTTACAGCATAAGAATTGTTCCATAGCACTATATCAATGTATCATTGTAAGAATGTGTTATAATGTTGATATGCCGTAATAATGATTACACGCACTATCAATATTTTACATTGAGATACAGCCAAACCTGTCTATAACGGCCACCCAAGAGAGAGAGAGAGAGAGACGAAAAAGTGGCCGTTGTAGACAGGTGGACGCTATAGACAGGGTTATCAACATGACTTTTCTCGGGGGGGGGGGGGTTGTGTTTAGTGGTCGCACACGGGAGGTGGCCGCTATAGACGGCGGTCGTTATAGACATGTTTGACTGTACATGTAGGATAATGGGAGAGAGACCTACAGACAGACAATATGTGGCGGGTTTATCAAATATTCCATAGCTCTCAGTACTGTACACAGTCATGCCATGTACGAGATTCTCATAACAAACACACAAACAATGTCATGCTTCTCAACCTGTCAACAGGCAGAGGACTTTTCTATACTCTCTGCCGAGGATACTTCCATGGAGTCGAACCAGGGTCACCTCACAAGACCGACACCCACGAGTCATACAGCCCACGAGTTCGACATTGAAAAAAGGTCCATGAGTCATACAGCTCACGAGTCATACAGCCCATAAGTTCGACACTACGCAAATAAAACCCATGAATTCGACATTAGGTAAAAACAGCCCACGAGTTCGACAGATACAACACGGAGCTTAAAGGGATGGTACAGTATTGGTGGAGATGAGAATTGGGCTTTTAACTTTTTGCGAGATACCAAGAAAACACTTATGATATAGTACAGAACATACCATTTTAAGAGGAATTCAAAGTTTATTTGATGAAAATCAGGTTTGGAATGACTGAAATATCCAAAAACAAAGTACAACAAAGCGATCGTAATAAAGTGTGGGTCCCACACTTTATTAGAATCGCTCTTTTTTGGATATCTCAGCCATTTCAAAACCAATTTTCATCAAATAAGCGTTGAATTCTTCATAGAATTACATGCTCTTTCATATTTCATAAGAGGTTTCTCATTATCTCACCAAAAAATGTTAGAAACCTGAAATTAGGTCTCAACCAAAACTATATGATCCCTTTAATGTGTCGGTGTCGTGGGCCTTGATAGCTTAGTGTCGAACTCATGGGCTGTATGACTCGTGAGCTGTATAACTCATGGGCTGTATGAATCGTGAGCTCTATGACTCGTGAGCTGTATGGCTCTTGGGTGTCGGTCTCGTGACGTGCACCCATCATAGTGCACCTTTCCGCCAGCAGAAGAACACCTCCTCTCATCGGCCACCTCATCCTAGCTGTCATCTCAATGAGCATTATACTTAGTAGATCAAAGGAGGTATCATCTCCTTAGTCTGTAGATCACACCAATAATGGTGAAGATGAAGAAGAACCAGAAGAAGATGATGACGATGATGACAATGGCGATGGTGGAGGTGTAAGTGATGATAATCAGGGGGAGAAGGAGGAGGAGAAGGAAGAAGAAGAAGACGAAGATGTAAAAGAAGTACAGGAAGGAAAGGAAAAGAAGAGGCCGAGGGAGAGGAGGATGAGGTGAGGAGAAGAAAAAGAAGGAAAACGAGGATTTGGAGATTGATTAAAAAAATGCAATTCAAAGTATAACTCAGTATCAAACCAAGAGTGAGATTGTTGAAATAAAATACCAGGAAATCAAATGTCATGGAACCGGAGGAGGAGGAGGAGGAAGAGGAGGAGGAGGAGTAATAGGGGGATATAAAGCAACCACGATTTTCTCACTTGCTGTTTTATCTTCATGAAAAACATTGAATGACTTTTCCCTCCTTATTCATCCTCAGCCCTTCAACTGATCTACTGGATTACTACTATTCTATTTCATTATCATTATTAGGTGATCCGAGTATCCTCTCGGATCACCTATTGTATCTGTACTGAATCTTTCTTCTTTATTTCTTTCTCCTCAAATGTTGTGCAGCGATTAACTCAAAAAGTCATTCACCTATCACTTTTAAACTTATACCATATATGTATCACGTTATAAGAACGACAGATCTAATGTATCATTGTGATCAGTCAACCATGACGTCACTATGACGTCATTATCTGAAATCACGTTCACATTCGTATCTCATTAATGAAATGGAATTTGTCAATGAAATTTACATATCATATAGTTCAAGTCAAGTTCTATCGATATATTTAATAAAATTTCATCGCGACCCTGGTAAACGAGCGCGTACGCGCGCGTTGAAATTTTAATATGCTCCAATCGAGCTCAAAATTGTTTTGCACACGTTTCAGGTCATTTGGAGTATTTCAGAAAAAATCGACGGACGCGTACGCGCGCGCGCATATACGCACGCAAAGCCCATATGCGATGAAAATATCCCGTTTTTTTTACACGGATCGGATGTCTAAAATGTCAAGGAATATTTCTACCAAGTTTCAAGTCAATCCGACTCAATATGACATCATACGGGCTCGTCAAAGTTGAAATTCCGCGCGCGCGTCAATGGCGATATACAGTGCAACTATGCCAAAAAACCGCCAATTTTAAATCCGATTTTACTCGTCAGGATGGACGATGACCCCCCATTTACTTTACATATTTTGAAAGCTGATGAGTTGTACATGTCATTTCATGGGATGGCTATGCTGGCAAAATGATTAACAGATGTCAAATTTCTTAATAAAGTAAAAAAAGTAAATTTTCAAAATGACGTCATCAAATTTCAAGTTTACTCGAGCGTATCTCACTTATCCTTGGCCAATTTTCACCCAGATTTCAGTATGCTGTAGTTTATTAAATGCTCTATCAGTTACGTAATAAAACAATTTTGATTAAATGACAGCATGACCTCATAAAAATGGATTGAAAGTAACCTTGTCAAATTTGACCAGTTTACGTGTTATCTCTATGGGAGTGCAGTTTTTCTGGAAATGAAAATTGACATGACTATTTCTATCGAGCACTAGCTGACTTATGCTTCGGTGAATTTCTCCCAGATTTCAATATGTTGTAGCTGAGACTTTGGGCTATCATAAGTGTGCCGTTTGTTTTTTCATACCATGTCGGGATCACGTCAATAAACTTGGTTGAAATTAAAGCTTATCTTCGATGTATTGAAATATCTCTTTCTTTCTGCAACTTTCTTTGCAATAACTCAAGAAAAGCATACTCTATCAACGCCATATTTTGCACATGCTTAGTTCATGTCACGTACGTTATTTCATAAAATAACAACTACTTGATCAGACGCCATCTTGGGTATGTAAATTAGGGTCAAAGGTCATAAATGTTTCATCCTGTATCTTGGTGAATACCGGTCCTATCTTTCCCATATTTTGAACACGTAAAGACCATGTTACAAGGATCATTTCACAAAATAACCACTTTTTGCTCAGATGCCATCTTGTCTGTGTAAAGTTGGATCAAAGGTCATATGTACTTCCTTCTTTATCTTCATTATGACGTGTTATCTCTACGGGAGGAAATTTTGCTAGATGTGAAAATTGACATGATTGTCTTTATCGAGCACTAGCTCACCACCCTTTGGTGAATTTCTCCCAGATTTTAATATGTTGTAGCTGAGACTTTGCGCTATCGTAATGGCTCCTCTGTTTTTTCATACGACGTCAAAAACACGTCGAAAAACTCGGCTAAAATAATCAAAGCTTAGCTTCATTAGGTGATCCGAGTATCCTCTCGGATCACCTATTGTATCTGTACTGAATCTTTCTTCTTTATTTCTTTCTCCTCAAATGTTGTGCAGCGATTAACTCAAAAAGTCATTCACCTATCACTTTTAAACTTATACCATATATGTATCACGTTATAAGAACGACAGATCTAATGTATCATTGTGATCAGTCAACCATGACGTCACTATGACGTCATTATCTGAAATCACGTTCACATTCGTATCTCATTAATGAAATGGAATTTGTCAATGAAATTTACATATCATATAGTTCAAGTCAAGTTCTATCGATATATTTAATAAAATTTCATCGCGACCCTGGTAAACGAGCGCGTACGCGCGCGTTGAAATTTTAATATGCTCCAATCGAGCTCAAAATTGTTTTGCACACGTTTCAGGTCATTTGGAGTATTTCAGAAAAAATCGACGGACGCGTACGCGCGCGCGCATATACGCACGCAAAGCCCATATGCGATGAAAATATCCCGTTTTTTTTACACGGATCGGATGTCTAAAATGTCAAGGAATATTTCTACCAAGTTTCAAGTCAATCCGACTCAATATGACATCATACGGGCTCGTCAAAGTTGAAATTCCGCGCGCGCGTCAATGGCGATATACAGTGCAACTATGCCAAAAAACCGCCAATTTTAAATCCGATTTTACTCGTCAGGATGGACGATGACCCCCCATTTACTTTACATATTTTGAAAGCTGATGAGTTGTACATGTCATTTCATGGGATGGCTATGCTGGCAAAATGATTAACAGATGTCAAATTTCTTAATAAAGTAAAAAAAGTAAATTTTCAAAATGACGTCATCAAATTTCAAGTTTACTCGAGCGTATCTCACTTATCCTTGGCCAATTTTCACCCAGATTTCAGTATGCTGTAGTTTATTTAATGCTCTATAAGTTTTAATCAATCAAATTTTTCGCTTGATGAAGTCTTCACCTCGTAAAAATAGATTGAAGGTAACCTTGTAAAATTTGACCCATTTGCGAGTTATCTCTATAGGCGTGCAGTTTTTCTTGAAAAGAAAATTAACATGAATGTCTTTATCGAGCACTATCTCACTTATCCTACGGTGAATTTCTCCCAGATTTTAATATGAATTGTAGCTGAGACTTTGCGCTATCGGCAATGTTTCCTCCGTTTTTTCAAACGACGTCGAAATCACATCGACAAACTTCTCTTAAATGAAAGCTTAGCTTCGATGTATTTTCATATTTCTTTCTTTTCGCTAATTTCTTTGCAATAACACATGAAAGACATTCCCTAGTACCCCCATATTTTGCACATGTTTTGTTCATGTCACGTACATTAGTTTATAAGGTAACAACTACTTGATCGGACACCATCTTGGTTATGTAAATTAGGGTCAAAGGTCATAAATGTTTCATCTTGTATCTTGGTGAATACCTGTTCTATCTTTCCCATATTTTGCACACGTATAGACGATGTCGCGAGAATCATTTCACAAAATAACCCCCTTTTCCTCAGATGCCATTTTGGGAGTGTAAAGGTGGGTCAAAGATCATTAGGTGATCCGAGTATCCTCTCGGATCACCTTCTGTATCTGTACTGATTCTTTATTCTTCTTTCTTTGTTTCTTTCTTTATTTCTCCTCAAAAGTTGTGCAGAGGTTAGCTCAGAAAGTGCTATGCCTATCAAGTTCAAACTTATACCATGTATGTATCGTGTCCCAAAGACGACAGATCAAGTAAAATCATTGTGATCAGTTGACCGTGACGTCACTATGACGTCATTATATGAAAACACATTCTCAATCATATCTCATTAATGGGATGGAATTTTTAAATGAAATTTACGTCACATATATTTCAAGTCAAGCGAATTCTATTCATATTGTCAAAATTTATATTTTCTCTTAAAACGTGCGCGTACGCGCGCGTTGAAATATTTGTATGCTCCAATCAAGCCCAAAATTTTTTTGCACACGTTTCAGACCATTTAGAGCATTTTTTGAAAAAATGAAAAAATCGGACGGACGCGTACGCGCGCGCGCATATACGCACGCACAGCTCATATGCAATCGAAATTTCCCATTTTTTTCACTGTGATCAGATGTCTGAAATGTGAAGGAATATTTCTACCAAGTTTCAAGTCAATCCGACTCAATATGACGTCATACGGGCCCGTCAAAGTTGAAATTCCGCGCGCGCGTCAATGGCGATAGACAGTGCAACTATGCCAAAAAACCGCAAATCTTAAATCCGATTTTACTCGTCAGGATGGACGGTGACCCCCCATTTCCTTTACATATTCTGAAAGCTGATGAGTTGTATATGTCATTTCATGGGTTGGCGATGCTGAAAAAATGATTAAAAGATATCAAATTTCTTAATAAAGTAAAAAAAGTAAATTTTCAAAATGACGTCATCAAATTTCAAGTTTACTCGAGCGTATCTCACTTATCCTTTGCCAATTTTCACCCAAATTTCAATATGTTGTAGCTTATGAAATGCTCTTTCATAAATTAAATACACAATTTTCATTAGATGACGACATCACCTCGAAAAAATGGATTGAAGGTAACCTTGTCAAATTTGACCAGTTTACGTGTAATCTCTATGGGAGTGCAATTTTTATGGAAATGAAAATTGACATGACTATCTTTATCGAGCACTAGCTCACTTATGCTTTAGTGAATTTCTCTAAGGTTTTAATATGTTGTAGCTGAGACGTAGGGCTATCGTAAGTGTGCCCTTTGTTTTTTCATACGTTGTCGGGATCACGTGAAAAAACTTGGTTGAAATTAAAGTTTATCTTCGATGTATTGAGATATTCCTTTCTTTTTGCAACTTTATGTGCAATAACTCAAGAAAAACATACCCTATCACCACCATATTTTGCACATGTTTAGTTCATGTCACGAACATTATTTCATAAAATAACAACTACTTGATCAGACGCCATCTTGGGTATGTAAATTAGGGTCAAAGGTCATAAATGTTTCATCCTGTATCTTGGTGAATACATGACCTATCTTTCCCATATTTTGCACACGTAAAATCCATGTTACAGGGATCATTTCATAAAATAACCACTTTTTGCTCAGATGCCATCTTGTCTGTGCAAAGTGGGGTCAAAGGTCATATGTACTTCTTTTTCTATGTTCGCTATGACGTGTTATCTCTATGGGAGGGAATTTTTTAGATGTGAAAATTGACATGACTCTCTTTATCGAGCACTATCTTACTTATGCTTCGGTGAATTTCTCTCAGATTTTGATATGTTGTAGCTGAGACTTTGCAGTATCAGGACTCGAATCATTGATAAAAAAAATCGGATCACCTTAATTTGTCAGTGATGACAAATTACAATCTCTAGTTTTTATTATTATTATTATTAGGTGATCCGAGTATCCTTCGGATCACCTTCTGTATCTGTACGGATTCTTTCTTCTTCTTTGTTTCTTTATTTCTCCGCAAAAGTTGTGCAGAGGTTAGCTCAGAAAGTCCGCTGCCTATCAATTTCAAAATTATACCATGTATGCATCATGTCCCAAAGACGACAAATCTAATGTATCATTGTGATCAGTGGACCGTGACGTCACTATGACGTCATTATATGAAAACACATTCTCAATCATATCTCATTAATGGAATGAAATTTTTCAATGAAATTTACGTCACATATATTTCAAATTATGCGCATTCTACTCATGTTCTCAAAATTCATATATTCTCTTAAAACGTGCGCGTACGCGCGCGTTGAAATATTTGTATGCTCCAATCGAGCTCAAAATTTTTTTGCACACGTTTCAGACCATTTGGAGCATTTTTTGAAAAATTGAAAAAATCGGACGGACGCGTACGTGCGCGCGCATATACGCACGCACAGCTCATGTGCAATTGAAATTTCCAGTTTTTTCACTTTGATCGGATGTCTGAAATGTTAAGGAATATTTATACCAAGTTTCAAATCAATCCGACTCAATATGACGTCATACGGGCCCGTCAAAGTTGAAATTCCGCGCGCGCGTCAATGGCGATATACAGTGCAACTATGCCAAAAAACTGCCAATTTTAAATCCGATTTTACTCGTCAGGATGGACGGTGACCCCCCATTTTCTGTACATATTTTGAAAGCTGATGAGTTGTACATGTCATTTCATGGGGTGGCAATGCTGACAAAATGATTAAAAGATATCAAATTTCTTAATAAAGTAAAAAAAGTAAATTTTCAAAATGACGTCATCAAATTTCAAGTTCATTCGAGCATATCTCACTAGTCCTTTGTCAATTTTCACCCAGATTTCAGTATGATGTAGCTTATTAAATGTTCTTTCAAACATAAAATTACAATATTTTGATTGGATAACGGTATCACCTCGTAAAAATGGATTAAAAGTAATCTTGTCAAATTTGACCAGTTTACGTGTTATCTCTATGGGAGTGCAGTTTTTCTGGAAATGAAAATTGACATGACTATCTTTATCGAGCACTAGCTCACTTAAGCTTCGGTAAATTTCTCCCAGATTTTAATATGTTGTAGCTGAGACTTTACGCTACCGTAAGTGTGCCCTTTGTTTTTTTATACGATGTCAGAATCACGTCAAAAAATTGGGTTGAAATTCAGGCTTATCTTCGATGTATTGAGATATTTCTTTCTTTCTGGAACTTTCTTTGCAATAACTCAAGAAAAACGGCCTCTATCACTTCTATATTTTGCACATGTTTAGTTCATGTCACGTGAATTATTTCATAAAATAACAACTACTTGATCGGACACCATCTTGGGTATGTAAATTAGGGTCAAAGGTCATAAGTGTTTCACCCTGTATCTTAGTGAATACATGTCCTATCTTTCCCATATTTTGCATACGCAAAGACCATGTTACAAGGATCATTTCACAAAATAACCACTTTTTACTCAGATGCCATCTTGTCTGTACAATTTGAGGTCAAAGGTCATATGTACTTCTTTTTGTATCTTCGTTATGACGTGTTATCTCTATGGGAGGGAATTTTCTTTAATGTGAAAATTGACATGATTGTCTTTATCGAGCACTAGCTCACTTACCCTTCCGTGAATTTCTCCCAGATTTTAATATGTTGTAGCTGAGACTTTGCGCTATCGTTCTATTTCCTTTGTTTTTTCATACGATGTCGGGATGACGATAAAAAATTGGTTGAAATTAAAGCTTATCTTCTATGTATTGAGATATTTCTTTCTTTCTGCAACTTTCTTTGCAATAACTCAAGAAAAACACGCCCTATCACCCCCATATTTTGCACATGTTTAGTTCATGTCTCGTACATTATTTCATAAAATAACAACTACTAGATCGGACAACATCTTGGGTATGTAAATTAGGGTCAAAGGTCATAAATGTTTCATCTTGTATCTTAGTGAATACCTGTCCTATCTTTCCCATATTTTTCACACGTATCGACGATGTCGCGAGAATCATTTCACAAAATAACCACTATTTCATCAGATGCAATCTTGGGAGTGCAAAGGTGGGTCAAAGGTCATATGTATTCATTGCTGTATCTTCGTTATTCAGTGTATACAGAATTTGGTACCAAAGATGGCAGATATGACTCCCTTTTCTAAATGAGAATGCAAACATCACACGGACAATGTCTCTAAACAGAGATGAAACTTGTATGGTCATGCCTATTGCGATCAGGACTCGAATCATTGATAAAAAAAATCGGATCACCTTAATTTGTCAGTGATGACAAATTACAATCTCTAGTTATTATTATTATTATTATTATTATTATTATTATTATTATTATTATTATTATTATTATCATTATCATTATTTAGATAGGATAGGACATAAAATGGAGGTCCCGTGTGTGAAAGCACCACAACTCATTCACGTAAAAGATCCCTCTTTATTCATTCAACACATAGAGCAGGATGCTTAACCCAGTTAAGTGATGCCGCCTCACATCCAACTGGACCCCATGGAAGACCAGCTATTGTAGCTGAATATGGGCTATCCAGTCATCTTATGGGAAAAATATCCCCAAGAATTTCATTGAACTCTCCTCAACCCATTCACCGTTGTTTTTTTTTCTTGGTTAACCAATCAACCAACCAACCAACAAACCAACCAACCAACAAACAAACAAACAAATCAGGGAGTGCATCACCCCCCCCCCCCCCACCCCGTCACAATATTTCATTGTCTGTTTTTCAAAGTATTTTATTTGAAATATTATGATGTATATGTGTTCAGATGAATATATGTTTGATGTATATATCCAAGTGGGGGGAGAAACAAACGAACAAAAACAAACAAAACAAACAAACAAATAAAAAAAAATTGTTCCTATACTAGACTTCATTTCGATCGATGTCTGTATTCTTTGACAAAGGCGAGTGAGACATGCGTATCACACGGTTTGAATATCACCCACATGTCCCGTGTGTTTTCTAAAAACCGCAATTTTCTTTTCACAGTACCACAGAACCAGACTCAGTCTCTTTATGAAAGCTGACAGTCTTCTTCTTTTTTCCCCTCTCCATCTTAATCTTCAATCCCATACTTTCTAGAATTAGGTGATCCGAGTATCCTCTCGGATCACCTTCTGTATCTGTACGGATTCTTTCTTCTTCTTTTTCTTTATTTCTCCCCAAAAGTTGTGCAGAGGTTAGCTCAGAAAGTGCATTGCCTATCAATGTCAAACTTATACCATTGATGTATCATGTCGCAAAGACGACAAATCTTGTAAAATCATTGTGATCAGTCGACCGTGACGTCACTATGACGTCATTATATGAAAACACATTTTCATTCATATCTCATTAATGGAATGGAATTTTTCAATCAAATTTACGTCACATATAGTTCAAGTCAAGCGCATTCTACTCACATTCTCAAAATTCATCTATATCTTTAAACGTGCGCGTACGCGCGCGTTGAAATATTTGTATGCTCCAATCGAGCTCAAATTTTTTTTGCACACGTTTCAGACCATTTGGAGCATTTTTTGAAAAATTGAAAAAATTGGACGGACGCGTACGCGCGCGCTCATATACGCACGCACAGCTCATATGCAATAGAAATTTCCCGTTTTTTCACAGTTATCAGCTGCCTGAAATGTCAAGGAATATTTCTACCAAGTTTCAAGTCAATCCGACTCAATATGAGGTCATACGGGCCCGTCAAAGTTGAAATTCCGCGCGCGCGTCAATGGCGATATACAGTACAACTATGCAAAAAAACTGCCAATTTTAAATCCGATTTTACTCGTCAGGATGGACGGTGACCCTCCATTTTCTGTACATATTTTGAAAGCTGATGAGTTGTACATGTCATTTCATGGGGTGGCAATGCTGACAAAATGATTAAAAGATATCAAATTTCTTAATAAAGTAAAAAAAGTAAATTTTCAAAATGACGTCATCAAATTTCAAGTTCATTCGAGCGTATCTCACTAGTCCTTTGTCAATTTTCACCCAGATTTCAGTATGATGTAGCTTATTTAATGTTCTTTCAAACATAAAATTACAATATTTTGATTGGATATCGGTATCACCTCGTAAAAATAGATTAAAAGTAATCTTGTCAAATTTGACCAGTTTACGTGTTATCTCTATGGGAGTGCAGTTTTTCTGGAAATGAAAATTGACATGACTATCTTTATCGAGCACTAGCTCACTTAAGCTTCGGTAAATTTCTCCCAGATTTTAATATGTTGTAGCTGAGACTTTACCCTACCGTAAGTGTGCCCTTTGTTTTTTCATACGATGTCGGAATCACGTCAAAAAATTGGGTTGAAATTCAGGCTTATCTTCGATGTATTGAGATATTTCTTTCTTTCTGCAACTTTCTTTGCAATAACTCAAGAAAAACGGCCTCTATCACTTCTACATTTTGCACATGTTTAGTTCATGTCACGTACATTATTTCATAAAATAACAACTACTTGATCGGACACCATCTTGGGTATGTAAATTAGGGTCAAAGGTCATAAGTGTTTCACCCTGTATCTTAGTGAATACATGTCCTATCTTTCCCATATTTTGCACACGCAAAAACCATGTTACAAGGATCATTTCACAAAATAACTACTTTTTACTCAGATGCCATCTTGTCGTTGCAAATTGAGGTCAAAGGTCATATGTACTTCTTTTTGTATCTTCGTTATGACGTGTTATCTCTATGGGAGGGAATTTTCTTTAATGTGAAAATTGACATGATTGTCTTTATCGAGCACTAGCTCACTTACCCTTCGGTGAATTTCTCCCAGATTTTAATATGTTGTAGCTGAGACTTTGCGCTATCGTTTCATTTCCTTTGTTTTTTCATACGATGTCGGAATTACGATAAAAAATTGGTTGAAATTAAAGCTTATCTTCTATGTATTGAGATATTTCTTTCTTTCTGCAACTCTCTTTGCAATAACTCAAGAAAAACACGCCCTATCACCCCCATATTTTGCACATGTTTAGTTCATGTCTCGTACATTATTTCATAAAATAACAACTACTAGATCAGACAACATCTTGGGTATGTAAATTAGGGTCAAAGGTCATAAATGTTTCATCTTGTATCTTAGTGAATACCTGTCCTATCTTTCCCATATTTTCCACACGTATAGACGATGTCGCGAGAATCATTTCACAAAATAACCACTATTTCATCAGATGCAATCTTGGGAGTGCAAAGGTGGGTCAAAGGTCATATGTATTCATTGCTGTATCTTCGTTATTCAGTGTATACAGAATTTGGTACCAAAGATGGCAGATATGACTCCCTTTTCTAAATGAGAATGCAAACATCACACGGCCAATGTCTCTAAACACAGATGAAACTTGTATGGTCATGCCTATTGCGATCAGGACTCGAATCATTGATAAAAAAAAATCGGATCACCTTAATTTGTCAGTGATGACAAATTACAATCTCTAGTTAGGTGATCCGAGTATCCTCTCGGATCACCTATTGTATCTGTACGGATTCTTTCTTCTTCTTCTTCTTCTTCTTCTTCTTCTTTCTTTATTTCTCCCCAAAAGTTGTGCAGAGGTTAGCTCAGAAAGTACTATGCCTATCAAGTTCAAACTTATACCATGTATGTATCGTGTCCCAAAGACGGCAATCGAACTAAAATCAAAGTGATCAGTCGACCGTGACGTCACTATGACGTCATTATATGAAAACACATTCTCAATCATATCTCATTAATGGAATGAAGTTTTTCAATGAAATTCACGTCACATTTATTTCAAGTTATGCGCATTCTACTCATATTCTCAAAATTCACATTTTCTCTTGGTACGTGCGCGTACGCGCGCGTTGAAATATTTGTATGCTCAAATCGAGCTCAAATTTTTTTTGCACACGTTTCAGACCATTTAGAGCATTTTTTGAAAAATTGAAAAAATCGGACGGACGCGTACGCGCGCGCGCATATACGCACGCACAGCTCATATGCAATAGAAATTTTCAGTTTTTTCACACGGATCGGATGTCCACAATGTCAAGGAATATTTCTATCAAGTTTCAAGTCGATCCGACTCAATATGACATCATACGGGCCCGTCAAATTCAAAATTCCGCGCGTGCGTCAATGGGGATACACTGTGCAACTATGCCAAAAAACCGCCAATTTTAAATCGGATTTTACTCGTCAGGATGGACGATGACCCCCATTTTCTTGACATATTCTAAAAGCTGATGAGTTGTACATGTCATTTCATGGGTTGGCGATACTGAAAAAATGATTAAAAGATATCAAATTTCTTAATAAAATAAACAAAGTAAATTTTCCAAATGACGTCATCAAATTTCAAATTCACTCGAGCGTATCTCACTTAAATTTCGCCAATTTTCACCCAGATTTCAGTATGTTGTAGCTTATGAAATGTTCTTTCATCAATGTGATAACAACATTTTGATTGGATAACGTCATCACCTCGTAAAAATGGATTGAAAGTATCCTTGTAAAATTTCACCAGTTTACGTGTTATCTCTATGGGAGTGCAGTTTTTCTGGCAGTGAAAATTGACATGACTCTCTTTTTCGAGCACTAGCTCACTTATGCTTCGGTGAATTTCTCCCAGATTTTAGTATGTTGTAGCTGAGACTTTGGGCTATCGTAAGTGTGCCCTCCATTTTTTCATACAACGTTGGTATCACATCGAAAAACTTGGTTGCAAAATTGCATGTGGCTTCGATGCAGCGTCATTTTGCTTAATACACAGGGCCTATGGAGCATGAAATAGGTCATTGCATAGCGCATCCGACTCGTAATCCTAAGGTCCCTGGTTCGATGCTCACCCCTGCCAGTTTTTTTTTTTTGAACACTTTTTTTCCTTTTTTTCTTTAGTTAGTCTTAATCTCCTTTCCTAACTTTATCTTTTTCTGATTTTTTCATGCTTCTCCTTCAAATTTCTATAAAAATAACATAATTTTTTCTTTATTTTTCTTTCTTTCTACTACTTTCTGTGCAATAGATGAACAACAACAATGGCTATTAATCCCATATTTTGCACATGTTTTGTTCATGTCACGTACATTATTTCATAAAATAACAATTACTTGATCGGACACCATCTTGGGTATGTAAATTAGGGTCAAAGGTCATAAATGTTTTATCCTGTATCTTGGTGAATACATGTCCTATCTCTCCCATATTTTGCACACACAAAGACCATGTTACAAGAATCATTTCACAAAATAACCACATTTTGCTCAGATGCCATCATGTCTGTGCAAAGTGGGGTCAAAGGTCATATATTCTTTCTGTATCTTCATTATGACGTGTTATCTCTATGGGAGTGCAGTTTTTCTGCGAATGAAGCTATGACAATCTTTTTCGAGCAATAGCTCACTTATGCTTCGGTGAATTTCTCCCAGATCTTAATATGTTGTAGCTGAGACTTTGGGCTATTGTATTTTACCCTTCGTTTTTTTTCATACGATGTCGGGATCACGTTAAAAAACGTGGTTGAATTTAAAGCTTATCTTCAATGTATTGAGATGTTTCTTTTCTTTCTGCAACTTTCTTTGCAATAACTCAAGAAAAACTGCATCTATCACCCTCAAATTTTGCACATGTTTAGTTCATGTCACGTACATTATTTCATAAAATAACAACTTCTTGATCAGACACCATCTTGGGTATGTAAATTAGGGTCAAAGGTCATAAATGTTTCATTCTGTATCTTAGTGAATACATGTCCTGTCTCTTCCATATTTTGCACACGCAAAGACCATGTTACAAGAATCATTTTACAAAATAACCACATTTTGCTTAGATGCCATCCTGGCTGTGCAAAGTGAGGTCAGTGGTCAAATATACTTCATTCTGTCTCTTTATTATGACGTGTTATACGGAATATGGTACCAAAGATGGCAGATCTGACTCGCTTTTCTAAATGAGATTCCGAATATCACACGGCGAATGTCCCTAAACACAGATGAAACCTGTATGGTCATGCCTAAATTATATATTTGTTGCTGTATCTTCGTTATCTAGTGTATACAGAATTTGGTACCAAAGATGACAGACTTGACTCCCTTTTCTAAATGAGAATCCAAACATCACACAACCAATGTCTCTAAACACAGATGAAACCTGTATGGTGTTGCCTATTGCGATCAGACCTCGAATCATTGATTAAAAAAAAATCGGATCACCTTAATTTGTCAGTGATGACAAATTACAATCTCTAGTTTCATTTTTGTTTCGGTGTCAAAACCACAGTAATATGATCCTTCCCCTTCAAAAATCTAGCCTTCCGGGGGAAAAAAAAGAAAGCGGGCGGGGGGGGGGGGGGGGGGAGGGGAGGAGAGAAAAAGAAAGAAAGAAAGAAAGAAAGAAGGAAAAAGGGGTACAATTAGTATACGAGAGAACATTTTCACTGTACGTGAGCAATCTCCTCCATCGCTTTCAAAAGACACACTCCAACCGCAGATGTCTTACCGACTGTTTCTAGTTTCTATATAGAGTGATTCTTCTATGAGTAAAAGACAACAAGAAGAATTAAGAGAAAGAGGGAGGAGATGGGTAGATTAATAGAGAGAGATAGAGACGGAGAAGTGGGAAATAAGAAATGTAGATTAAAAAGGGGTGAAAAAAGAAAATATTGTATGAAATCGTGCCAGAATTCTGCGTCGAACTTTGACATTTTGGTCAGGAAGGTGCGGGGAGACATTTCAACCGACAAGTAAAGTCGACTGCTAGGAGTCTGTATGACTCTACTCCTATCCAAGATATGAAAAGAAATCAAACATTTTATAATAAAAAAACTAAACAAATCTAAATATGATTAAGAAGTGGCATTATCTTCACAACAGCAGAACTTGAAAGTTGAGGCGGAAGTTGAGGTTCGCCACCGAAAGTTACGGGGCTCCTTCCTTCTCCCCTTAGCCCACTTTCCCCTCACCCTTACAGCAGTGTAATCCTTATGTATCCTTTGAGTACCGATTGGCACTGACAGAAAACTCGGAAAAGAGTTATATACCCTGTCCAAAGTCCCTGGCACAGAATGGTTTTACTCGAACAACATATCAAGTAAGCAGTGCATGGGGTCATGCATGGTCCCAGATACTGACTTTGGCGTCACGGCATTTTAGCATCGCGTCGAATCCACAGTATTGTACAGTCACATTTGGTGATGACGTGTTTACTCACGTTGTTTTCCGCTACTGTTTTTGCTCAAGATTCTACATTTTCGGTTCATAATAGTGATATTAATGCCATGACACTTCTTTTGATACATCATTTATCACCTGTTCATGTGTGTGTGTGTGTGTGTGTGTGTGTGTGTGTGTGTGTGTTTCATTTAAAATGTGACGACAAGATTGGACTAAAGAGTTTCGCACATTCTGGCTGGCTGCTGGACTGGCTGCGATGATGAAAACTCATTCTCAATGAGCACACAATAGTAAATGGTCACATGGTGCCTGTATCTTTTTAACATGACACAACATCTGTTCACATGATATCTTGTATGTAACAAATGGATCGCAAAATGGGCTAAAATCCTTTTTAAACAGTATAAAGTAAGTTCATCTTCAGATACTGAGTAATGTAGAATAAGACCTTTCCAGTGATATCTCACTTAAAACATTCACAAAAAATGTTCTTGAGGTTTTGACTAAAAATGTTCCACATTTTCTCATTATTTTCTCTGTTTTTAGCAGGTATGATATATATATATATATATATATATATATATATATATACACTATTTGTGTGTGTGCATATATGTTTGTTTGTTTGTTCGTGTCTCATCCGATCATTAGAGCTTTAGTCGTTGATTGGAACTTATGTTAATCAGCTCCTGTTATATTCGAGCAAAATATACAGTTTGAAATGTAAATGCCTTGTTCAACGGCATATGTGCCTGGACAGGCGACAGGACAGACTCCCCCTCGTGGACTTTCGAACTTCTATTGTTGGTCATACGTGACCGTCATAAATACATTGATACACTTTTATAGTGAGATGAATACATGGTCGAACCCAAGTCAACATACAGCGTTTATATGTCAAATCAGCTTGACAATTTTTATCTGAACATGCGACATCTCAGTTTTACATAAAGGAAAGTGCTCTTGAACCCGCAATAAGACACGTCCAACCATTTTATCATGTTTGAGATTGAATAATAAAACTTGGATCCACCCTGACTCTGATCTTTTCGCCAAGGAAAAGGACAGAAATAATAAAAGAAAGAAAAAAGAAAGAAAGAAAGAAGAACTCGGAATGTCTACGATTAAATGTTGACGAATCTTGTGTCACCGTTTGCCCAAATCAAAACACCAGCTTTCATTCTCAGCAAATCATCGAAACGATGCATTTTTGCCTGGGAATATCATCGTCCGAGTATTTTTGCAGTACAGACGCACATTTCATGGCAGAAAATGAAAGAAAACTCTCGATGAAAGCAGTGTTTAGAAAGATTATTAATTGCACCACATGCACCAATTGAACCAAGGGAAAAATTGCACGAAGTGAAAAATTGTATCACGTGAAAACCCGTTATCAAAGTCACGTACAGTGTATTCAGTTACATTTAAAACGTCTACTAAGTACAGGGTTCCGTTTCATGAAAATATAATGAGAAACTTTTCGCTCATAAGAACCACTCCTGAGAAACTTCATGAAATGATGGATTTTACTTTTCTTTGAAAGTCTCTCATAGCTACATAATCATGGGCGACTTTGGCCATTCTGAGATTTATGTAAAGACTGTTATGTGATAACTTCATGAAACGGAACCCTGGTCGATGAGTGGTCATAATGCAGTCATGTGACTGATGCAAGATAGAGGATAGAAATGGTATTACTGCAAGCAGTAACATCACATGACGTCTGGTAATATAATTCAAAAATTTGAATGACTGCCGAAGAGCTAAAACGAAATGTGTATTTATGTAGACCATGAATTGTGTAACATAATTATTATTCAGGTGAGAGTTTCTTCACTTTGTCTCCCTCTACAAAGTGAAGACAAAGTGAAGAAGCTCTCACCTGATCCTTTACCCCTCTGAATAATATATTTCTTTCATGATTGTAATATTATTGGCATGCATGTCAGTCGTTGTACAATGTTAACACTAAACAGTCCCCGAGGAGTCTTATTATACATACACCTCTAAGAAGGCAATATCTGTATAGCGTCCTTTCTTGAATTTTAGAATGATAATCGTATGTCTTTTCGAATTCTGATATCTCTTTTTATCGAGTCTATTACTCAGCTCAACTAAGTCGATAACTAACAATTCCAGAATTTCATCCATTTTGGACAGGCCTATTTTAAAAAGACACATTTTTGTTATACATCTACATAATAGCAAGCACAGCCTTAGTAGCTTAACTAGCGAAGCATCGTGAAATAGGTTAACCAATTAAAATTATTATTAAAACAGGTGGATCGCGTTTTGACAAACATAAAAAACCCAACTTTACAATACAAAATCGCATCTAGCTTAGTTGTATAGGGCATTAGTTGAATTTATATGATCACAGAAGATGTTGTCTCTCTCGATAATTAATGTCACTACTGAAACAAAAATCATTTGACAATAAACCCATATGTGCCCCATGGAGAAGTTATTTCTCCTTGTCACAGAATACATGCCAAGTGCATTCTTCTTCTTCTTCTTTTTTTTTTAAAGATCAAATTATATGAAAACAAAGCCAGTCATGGATCTATGCATTGAGCATCGCAAAGTCGGTAAACTAATAGTGTCTCTTTTTCAATCAAAATGTGTATATACATGAATTTATCATGAACAGAATCAAAGAGGAAACAGACAGCATAAACACACACGCACATAAAAACACAAGCATGACTTTTATTCATAATTTCCACGTTATTCATAGTTGGCCAATTAGTGAACTCTTGTAATGTAATGTTTTGGACGCTGATGGCGCACTCCACTGAGCACATAAAACAACGGCCACTGACTCGGCACATCCCGAGGCTAACCATTGCACCAAGTACGAGTACACCGAACGACCCCGAAAGTGGATAACAACGATGCGACATTAAAAAATAAGGATGAGAACGTTTTCTCGTAATGCTGGACTGTGCAAGATCATGACGTATCCTCTGTATAGAGCATATTATGTCCGTGTCATCTTACCAATATCTTTTTTTTTAATGGATGTATTTAGGCCTGTCTTTCAAATAACCTATCCCAACTACGTGTATAAGGAAAAAAAATGCCAATAACCTGCAACAAAGAAAAATAATGAAAACACGAAAATGTTTAACAATCTGATTTTGTTCAAACGTTACACAATTTTCAAAAACATATATCATTGATCAATAATGATAAAAATTTTCTGACGGGGTATTGTCTATGTGTTATTGGTATGTTGGTATGTGACACACCGTTTGCGTGTGAGCATTCAAAAATTGATTATTGTAGTATATAGTATGTGAAAACTTGTCTGTCGTTATTTTCTCGAGTGAAACATTGCAAACACGGTTGTATTTCAAGACTATGTACTTAACAGCTAGATGTTTGCTGATGTCAAGAAAGTTATGGTCATTTTGATTGTGAGTAAATCATGTTTTGCTTGGTAAGGTAGCCCAAAAGATTCATCTTCGTCACGTGACAACGACCATCAATATCTTGCACATTGCTTCTTGTTGGAATATCACGAATTTCCAATTTTCCTGATAGTTCATGATATCATGTTCGATATTCAGTCTTGTGTAGACTGTGTTCTTACATTTGTTGTAATATTCCGTCAAACAAAGTCTGCTGTCTGCTCGCTCACCGTCTTGAGAAACAAAAATTTCCGACTGATACCAAAAGCTGTACATCAGAGTCAAGAACTCACAGGCCATTTTATTCTCCTTTGATAACTGCAAGAGTCAATCAAAATGTTATACGACCTACATGGGGAATATTGAACATGGTTCCATTTGCTGTTATGATTAAAAACCCACTTTCGCAACTTTTTATGATCGTGCTTTAGAAGCAAACTTGAAGAAGGGGACTAGGACTGTGTTCTTCTATCCTTCTGCAGAAGAAAATGGGAATTCCTGAAACATTTCTCTTCTTGGCCCTCTAGGCGCCATAACTTCTCTTTTATCGCCAACCGATTTTAATCTCACAGCGAGGCGTGAAAACCTTCGCAACACCGCAATACACCACATCAAACGACGTGAGTGTAACCAATTACCTGCGATGTACATACACCAAACGCAGGCGAACATCGGCCGCACAGTCACTAGAACGCATTCGTCGGTTCACTCTACGGACCCACGCGAATAAAAAAGTTGATAGTGACGTAGGCCGACTCCGAACCAATGCGAAGCCAGTATGTGGATGACGTAATCAAACTAAGTGACTACTTTTGTCCCTTCCTCGCTGCGGGTTGCTCCGTCGTGGTGCACTATTCACCGATCGGATCAGTGTAGAGAGTCAGGAGAACGGACGAACGGTGTACGTCGAGGTGAAAGGAAGACCGCACGTTAGTACTTTCAACGCGAAGACTGACTAATGTGATACTGACGGAAGCTCGGTGAGATTGGATTATACCATCTGGATTGACGATTGGGAGAAAAGAACTACTGAATGATTGCAGAAGCTAATTTCCCCCACTTTTCATCCGATTAAACCCGTCTTTTGTTGGCAACAATACTTTGGATACTTTATCACACCGGATTCTAACCTATTTATGTGTTTTTATGGCAACGGAGACATCGTGACAGCGGATAAAGAGTAGTACTAAAGGAAGTCACTTTTCCAAACTTTTCGGAACGAGGAGAGCCTGGTTGCTCCTTCGTTGCCGGGAGAGACATTTGGTCTCTTTTTCTTTTTCTTTTCTTTTTTAATATATTGTTGTCTACTAGTGAAACATCATCGCCATCATGCAGGGAATTTTAACCAGGATAACCGTAGTCGTCATCGCCGTCGTATTCGGATTTACAGATGCCCAACAAATGGGTGTCCAGTTTGCACCCAATGAGGTCTTAGACAATAATTTCAACAACAATAACCTCATACCAACCTCACCGTCTTCAGACAACACCTTGACTGCGGGAATGTAAGTATTTTATTTTTAAGATTAAACCACGTTCCCTTGTTTGGTAGTCCAGTGTTCATTTAATCTATTCTTTTATTTTGCTTATTTCATCTACCCATTGATGTATCTATATATTTTGAAATAATCCTGTACCTGCACGGGTGAGTAGGACTCTGCACAATTTATTTATGAAACAACACTAACCTGTTACTAATACTATACTATCAAAAGACTGTTATGTGTTCGACGTGGGGGTATTAATGTATTAAGTTTATGTTATAAGTGAAATTAGTACCTTTCACCCTAAATACTACTGGGAATGACTTTGTCCTTAAAAAAAAGGATGGTGCAATCGCTATATTCATATTCTTCAATTCGCTTTCTCTTTTTTTTTCCCTTGGGGAAAACGGAAATCGTTAACAAGAGAATAAATACAGTTATATTATTTACTGCGTTCAGGGTCGTGTGATGTTTTATCCTATACACTTTAATCATCGTCATGATGAAAATGTGCAATTTGGTCGTCAGAGAATGCATTTTATATGGTATCAGATTTGTCTACTCCATTTGTAAAGCACTCGTTAAGTTTTGCCAAGGGGTGGTCAAAATATAATATTAGTTGGCACATATTGTCTAAACTTTTACAATACAAATACGCACATTTCCTCTAATGCATATTATTAATGTCTATTTCACCATAAACTCTGTAGGCGCCTGCTTCACAAATTGAGAAAGGTCGTTGCCGAAGTGAATGGGAGGGGGGGGGGGTGACAGATACAGATACGTAAAAAGGAGAAACAACAAACTAAATAGTAGCTTACAAAAGGAGATCCAACTCATTGAGAGTTAGCAGAGATCTTATCGATCGTTAGTGGGTGTTTCGCATTTCTACATTCGCGCGAATGTGTTTACTCTGTACACAACGAAAGATAATAGTATCTACAATCCATCACGCATACCTAAGCAGATCCACTTTGTGCTTACACGAAGACGACCTTCTAGCACCACCACACGTCAAAGAAACAATATCGTCAACACACTCTATTGAATATAGCAAATAATATACTACGTACGTTCTTGCCCTGTCGACTGACACGAAAAGCATTGGGCAGCCTCGATGAACATTCCACCGATTCGATACTATATCATGTATATATTACTAATGAGGGAAATTGGACAGGGCAATAAAACAGTTGTCTCACGACAACCGCGCGGCCCTGTGGACAACGTGACATCCGTTATCCCATCAAGCAAGTTTGTCCGAGCCGTTGTTTCACTGTTGGCAGTGCTCTTGGCAGAGAATTTAGTATTAGACATGGTGGCATTACAGCACTCGTACGCATTTTTCCCCAGTCCAATGTGCAGATGACAGTTATTAGTAGAGAGCGAATCACCTTGATTTTCGCCCCATATAAGAGCAGACAACTGACGCGAACATCTTTGCTGTTGCCGCCAAGTTTAGAGCAGCCTCACCTTCCTGTTTAGAACTGGCCGTGGCCAGAGTGTACGTCTTGCTAGTTTGGAAGAAAACAGAGTTATATGATCAGACATTTTGTGTCAGGGAGATTCCCCTCTGCATAGTCCATACAGACTGTCTTTGATGGGAAGAGTGAAGTCAAATCATAGAACATGAAAAGTTTTTTTTTACAGTTTGACTAAAAAGTAGTCTTTTGTGTGCTTTTGGTCGCAATTACATGCAAATTGGATTAGGTTAATATTACTTAACCTCCCTTTTCAAAGTTATCTTAACTTACTAGATCGATACAGTTTCAAAACAATTTGACGTGGGGAAGAATAGATTTCTTTCTAAATGCATTCGTTAAAAAGGGTTACAATTTAGCAAATATCTATGAGCAAGTATATTGAAACGAAGTGTGGATGTGACGTAATAATTATGCATTTATGCAATTATGACAAAAAGTTTAGTAGCGCTGCTTGTGTGAAAAACATAACGAAATCTTAACTCAGATTATGAAATGTCTAGGGTTTTAAGAAATGTAGGCCTATTTCATAAGTCAACTGGTAAAACTGGAATTGAATTTCCCTCTTAGGCTAGGGAGACATAAATGATCGAAGTGCCACCTTTAAAGATTGCTTGACTGTAAACGGAGATACACGTGAAATTCTAAATAAAACTTCGTTGTACTTTCTGCCAAAAGTTTGCATTTACACTCAGATAACCGCTTCCAAATATTATCAATTTCCACCCCCTCCTGATAAGACATTCATGTACTCGTGGATCGACAGCAGTCGTTGAAGTATTGCTGGCACGATAAACACAATACACATATATAGGCCTATATACTGGATATATTGAACACCATTTTGGTTAAACAACAATTGTCATTGTCGATTTCCAAGTACAGTTCTGATACATGTGTATGGAAAATTTAGTTTGTTCAGCTCCCGGCGAGCAGAACATCTTGGCGATTGTTTTTAGACTCTGCCGCTCTATTTCTTGTTTGAGAGGTGCTACACATTTACTGCGATGCCCAAATCGCATGGCGTGTTATCATGGTCACATAGACAAAGAATCAAGAGGACTCGGGCGATATAAACAAACATCGATTGTCAGACGATTTTTTTTTTTTCACCTGCTATTGTCTTCATTTTTTTTTTCTTTCTCGAGTTGGGTCTTCTGAAATGTCTCACTTACATTGTTTTGCTGTTTGTCCACTGTGGATGAATCACTTACGGGAGCTGTGAATTTCTCGCTCTCTACACGAGCAATGATTGATCTGATCAAAGTCTCGGCTCGCATCTGAAATGAGATGTTTTCGTTTCCGTGTACACGACTTTTCTTTCCCTGCGTCATCTTGGTGAGAATATATATAGATTTGAGCGTGCGATTCTTCGACCTGTCGCTGTATCCGGTATCCGGCTAAACTGCGTGGTAGAACTGTGAGAATTTATCCTAACTTTGGAGGCGAACAGGGTTGCAGAGTACAGAAAACAATGATGACAGCGCTCACGAGACATACCACGACAAGCTTTATTCAAGCTTGTGTCTGCACTTTCATGATGTATGATACTGTACTGAAAACGCATCAGGGAATTTCCGCTTTTGATAGGACCTTCCCTGCTCACACCTCTAGGGGTCACGAAGCATCACGAAGCATCTCATTTTGGTAGCTTTTAACCACGATTTAGTCGTACAGTTATGTTTTCTTCTTCTTAAGTTTACCCTTGATTGGACGTATAGATGTGACATGAATGTGTGGCCACGGTTGAACGAGACTCTATGACTATGGCTCGTCTATCACTTTTCCCACCACTTGTCTAAAAATATCTAGACCAACTTTTCCACGTCTGAGCCGTTGTCGATATGACCGTACCCTACTCCGGCTTAGTTTTTCCTGTGTAACAGGTGACAAGGTGTATGTCTGTGCAAGAAATACGGTCAAGCTAATACCTGACAGACTTCGGATTATAAATACACACGAGTATCTAAATATAGTGGAAGTGCATCTTGAATTGAGCGTTATACTTGCAACGAGAATTATTGTAGCCTTTGATGCATAATACAAAGAGCTTTGTCTAGCAACGAGTTAGCAAGTAGTGCCCATTACCCTAGCGAAGCGTGACAATGCGAGAGAAGGGATTTCGACGGGGATAATAAAGATGTGAAGAATGAATAATGAGGAAGGAAATAGGAAATACAACAACTACACACAAGTTTTCGTGCAAATGCCAGAGTGACGAGGCACATTAATGTTTTCAGGGACACTGTAGGTCGAAAAATAGCACAGGGTGGTGGTAATGAACCATTTCCCGGCAAAATCAGGGGTTGCCAGGCAGCAGCTGTTGTCACTAAGGGAACGTGAGACGAAGAAAACAAGCCCTATAGAACTTCTATAGAAAGCTCTGAATAGGTATGAAAAACACGACACCTCCGTTTACACAGTGGTCCAGATGCAAAGGAATTGCCGTCTTTTATCGTTTGGTGTTCACGTAGCGAATGACCGGTTTTAAATTGCTGTCAGTAGATCTCGACAACGCAAGAAAGTTCAAACCGATGCGAGCACTAAAATGTATCCTCGCAAATGCGTTTATAGGCATAGAATTCAAATGTGATTCTAGCAAGAATCTGGGTTTCAACTTCTTGACAGGCAAGACATGTAAAGAAATTAAGTAAAGAACAAATCGGCCCTATAGATGTAGGGATATCCGCTTTCCTGTAGTCATTTTATGAAGAAAAGTATTCCGAAAGTGTATTTCATCAACGAAAATCTACTTGAATCAATGATTGTGTCTACGCCAGTGTGTATGTGTGCATATTTGAAGAGCTTGCTTCCAGAAGGCGCTAAATCCATGATTTTCAAAGGATTTAGCGCCTTTTGGCAGCAAGCTCTTCATTTGTGTAACCCTCACCGAACTTTACTGCTGCATTTGCTGTAAGGACAACAGAAAAGAGCACAGCTGTGTGACCTCGTTGTTCAAGTCAGTTTCCCTATCAAAAAACCGCCGAGTTGCTAGGATGGCATTCTCAACTTTGGCGGGGGAAAACACAGACAGTTTGTACAGGGTGATCCCAGTCACGAACGCGATCTAAAATCTAGTATAGAAGTAATTTGATTGGTCATCATCCTTGACTTGGAAGTCTACGTCCACTTAGATGAGACCTTGAGGAAGAGGAAATCTTTAGGAAAACATAGCGAGCCCTCGTACAACAAAAGACGTTTCCCGTCTTTCCGTCTTTGAAGAGTTCGCAGTAGTTCGTAACCATAGCAACGATACCGGTGCCGGTGATCGTAAACGCTTTTGAGCATTTTTTTTTTAACTTAGCGACTACACTTCACGTCTGCACTTCCTCAGCAAATATTGATTCACGTGAGATGTCTTTTCCAACAATAGATATATCTTTTTGCTAGACATGTCATTTTCAAGCTTTTTTTTTCCAATACGAAGTTCTCGGTCTTTTTAATTTCATGAGACTTGTGTATGTGTGAGTGTCTATTCCCAGTGCTCATATAGTCATAATCTTCTTAAAACATACGACCAAATCTCAAGTCCCTGATATGTACGGAGACCAGGAAGAAAGGTTTCAAATCAATGAACGCGCTACATCCATGTGGTGACTTGAGTTCGCAAGACTATGGCGCTCGCGAACAGTGTGTTGATGATGTTTGTTGGTTTGTATGTGCGCACTTATGGGTGCGTGTGTGTTGGGGGAGGCGGAGGTGCTCGTGAGTATGTGTACTTCGTAAGTCTTTTTTTGACTTGTGAGTGTTGGAACTGTGTCAAAGGGATTCGTCCCAGGGAACTGCGACGCTGAGGCTAACCGGAATGAGACGATTCCGTCGCGAACTTGAGACTAAATTGGATGCTAATTGCTTGTTTACAAATCTTTCACGCAGCAGTCTTCTTTCCATGCATCCCTCCTCAGTCCCTCATGTTGGGTTCCAAAATCGTCTCGCATGTCAAAAATCAAATCCGCCTATGTAAAAGAGCGTGGAATCTTGTCATTTCCGTTCGCGAAATTATCCCAGCGGCTGATGTTGAATCACTGCCCAAAACTAGGCATAATTGAATTTGCCCTCTATATAACTGATGATCATCGAACTGTTCAGGTGTTCATCTTTTTTGGGGTATTTTTTTTTGACATATGCGATCACAATGACAATAGAAAACTGAGCGTGGTGTTGAGGGCTCGGGGTGAAGAGAAAGGGAGGAAAAATAGATAGCATGTTAGTCGCCGTCTTGTTCCGGAAAAGAAAAAAAAATATGTCAAGAAATATTACTTAAAAGTAGCTGTGACATTAGCCGCAACTCTCGTTTTGCAGACTAAACGTGGGAACCGGGAATAGAGGGCGAGGCTCATTTTTTACTTCGTTATAACAAGGCACGAAAAATATTCATAATGATGTTATCTTTAATGGCTGTTTACCAAAGTGTGACGAGCCGGAAATGAACCAGGCTAGCTGTAACCAGCACCCCCTCCAACTGCCAAATTGATGGGCACTACATTCAGTCCATGGTCATGCTCTCACTATGTACGAGCGACAAATACGGAGCGTCCGGAAATCAAGCAAAGTCTGCGTAAAGTCAGTGAAAAGCAGAAGAAAGAGATTGTAGATTTAGTGGTTTTGTGTTCAATTTAAGGAGAATATTGGGTTTTTTTTAGGCCCACCATCTCGACATGTTCGAAAAATAATCATAAGTATTATCATTACTCCTCTCCTGTCAATAGCTTCATTCTGAATATAACACAATGACACCATGATATGATGTTTGAATTGCTTTCAACAACCATGTTATGTGGCAAGCCTATTACATCGATTTTACGGCAATGTTGTAGGGATCATGTTACGAAATGAAGGAGAAAAAGAAAAAGACGAAAAAGGAAAACAAAAATACACTTTAGATTATTAAAGTAATAGTGTGATATATGTCGTCCGCATATCAAGTGATTCATACATTCTTCATTCATCCGCGCTCACTGAATAGATTCTAAGATGTCAGATACTTCAAACTTTCAAACTTTAGCTTACTTTTATAGGGTCTAAACGTTGACCTATAGGGCATTGTAGGGAGGTATTAGACGAGCTCACCTTGTACCTCCTCGCTCTAACCTTGTCTCTCACGTTCACTTGTTGACGTGTTGACTTTGACAACGCGGTAATAAATCTGTAAGATGCTTCATAAGCCATGATTGATTGGTCCGGGACCAATTTAAGGATGCCCTCTCGTTACCATGGTTACACAGATGGTTGCTACCTACCAGTGCCTACATTTGGAACATCTGACGCCAATGCTCTCCCCCCCCCCCCCATCACCGATTTATGTGGGAGTTCTCACTCATGTTTGCCTCTTTGTCATAACCATATAGTATCTCAGTATCCTTAAACAACGATCACATAATGATGTTTCTCCTACTATCCCTCAACGCCTGCACTTTACATTCATCTAGCAATCATTATCACCAGTCCTGGTCTCCATCACTGACATTTGAACAGTGCTCCTCTAATCTGTATTTCCGTGAGTCTCCGTCTCTTTCTGTTTCTTTCTTTATTACCTCTCCTTCCGATCATCTTTATGTTTCTCTCAACAGCTTTTTTCCCAGTCTCTCTCAAATTGAGCATTCAGTTCTTTTATTTTTCTTGTTCATCATTTTTGCGATCGCTGACGATTTGAGAGTGAGGAAACCTTTCCCAATTCTTACTCAATTCTGTCCGTCGCTATCTTCTGTTTTCTAGAATTCACTAAAAGTCTCGATGCACACGAGCTCCATTAAACATCTTCTGACACTGCAGAAGATACAAGAATTAAGAGGGAAACGGGGGGGGGGGGTAGAAGAAGTTGTCTATAAGTATTAAGACTACTCGCCGAATTAACGACACTTAACGGGTCAGAAATAAGGCTTTTGTCCATCAGTAAGTGGTAATCCAGCCCAACGAGTATTGTCGAATGGAAGTACCAACCTGCATGGATGGAATAACGAGGGTTGTTGCTTTCTCGGCAAGGGACGTGTTCGTCCGTGCGTTGAATTTCGACACCGTGCGGAAAGCCCTTGTCCTGTTCACCCTTTCTTACTCTTGAGGAGCCCCATTCAACGTATACGGCTATTTTCAGTAACACATTATTACTTTCTATTTGTCCAAGCTCTCAAGAATTACAAGTGGTTCATGAAAGCACGAAAATAGCGAGAGATCATGGCGCTTTGTCGGCTCGGTGGAAGAAAAAAAAAAGAACACCCTAACACTCAGTTATGCCCGCCTTTTTCTAAACTGATTGATTTTACAAGATACCAAAGCTAAAGGTAGCTATATCCAAGATTTCCACAAATCGATATCACTGGCAATAATGTGTTAAGAGAGACTGCTCTTTGCTTCCTTTGTAGATTTCTAGCCGGTGAGAAATCTCAGCCAAGTTTTAGATAGTGATGTATATATGGTAATTAATGATGTTGTACCAAGTGCGACGAATGAGATATGTGTAGAAGAGTCTGCGATCCATTCATCGACATCTTTTCAGACACATCACCTTAACCCTAACTAGGCCGTTAAAACGTAGACAGAAAAATTCGTCTGTCTGGAGGAGTTAAAAAACAAAATCCGACATTTGTTCCGTGAAGCCAGACGCAATCTCCGCGGAAACATATCCCCGACGACAAGATACAGACACGACAGACCGATCTTTCGGTCAAACTTGACATCCTCGGTAGAAGAGTTGTCATGGTATCGATCCAGTCAGACGACCTTTTATGACCACTGCCCCTCCCGCTCCATGTGGGATGGGGGGGGGGGGGGGGTGGCTGAAGGGGGGGGGGGGATTGATATCGCCACAATCTTACGCATAAATTACGCTTTATATTTCGTGCCGCTCTTCTATTCTTTACTGTCTGTGTTACTCTGCCTATCTCTTTGATGATTTTCTTTGCAGTTATGGTAGATTGCCTTATCTAACAAAGTGTGTGTGTTTTGTTTGTTTGTCTCTGTTGTTGTTGTTGTTGTTGTTGTTGTTTTTAACGTTTTCCTGTTGTCACAACTCGGGCCTCGAACCCCTTACTGATCCTGCATACAAGAGGTACGAAGATGTTTGGTTTAGTAACCAGTGGTGAGGAGACGGTATACACAAAAAACAAGTGAGACTGCAGAAAAGAAGAAATGCATGATTGCTACAAAGGAGTTGGGGGGGGGGGGCAGGGCAGGAAAAGACAGGGGGAAAATTGTGTCGTGTGTTTGTGCGTTTTGTCGAGGAAATCCACGCAACAAGTCATACTATGGCTTCACCTGCGAAAAGATTCCATTCATTTCCGAGGGGAAAAGGTGAGCTATTTTACCTGAACACATCAATCAGTGGTACTGACAGTGGATTAAAGGAAATGGGGAAAATACCCCCCCCCCCAAAAAAAAAAAAAAAAAAAATGCGCAGTATTACCCAAGCCTATCCACTACCTAATCTTTACAAAGAGTGTCATCGATCTCCGCAACCTATTAGGAAACGCTCGAGTTCAAATCAAATCACCTACTTGTTGTACGAAAGAAGTGGACGAAAATATTAAAGGAAATTTAAAGAATGTTTCCGAAACTAAACTGCACATTTGGCCAGCTTGTTATTCCTGCTATACTGCGACAGGATGATTGCTCGTGCGCGGAAAAGATCTGAAAAAAAAAGGAGAAGAAGAAAGACCAACCGTAGAGTATTAATTGATTCGGTTTGAAATTGAAATGAATTTGTTGATCTGGTTTGCTGCGATTGATTTGGTTGGGTTTACTTCTGGGTATATTAGATATACCAAATAAAAAATAACTAAAGCAAGCCAGCCAGCCAGCAAACAAACAAACAAACAAAAAACACTACCACCACCAACAACAATAAAACAAAGACGGGCGTTGCATACAGAGTGCGGAGAAGCACCCATGGCGAGGTGACCAACTGATTCGACCTTTGTACACCTCTTATCTAAGCAAGGTGTAAGTATGTCACGCTCTTGAAAAAGAAAAAGAAAAAGTCACCCCTTACATCTGTTGCAAAACTTTCCCCAGTATCTCACCTGAGCAGTTGGTGTATCCAGCGTCGAGTGTATCAGGTGTTTTCGACTGATGCCGCCAGTTGTCTAGATCAGATCACCCGCAACGCGACAAACACCACATGCTTGATTCGGGATCATAATTGCATATGATAGTGAGTAAGACGCGAGTTGTTAAAGGCATTATTTACCATTTTGCAGATGAAACAAAAAGTCAGCTTTAGTGCTTTGAAATATAGTTATAGAATGTGAGTTAGAGATAGAAACGACTAATGTAAAAATTTGAATCCGTATAGTTAATGTTACGTATTGTTGAATATACAAAATGTGAATAATAGATATAATAATGATAAAAGTTGTGATATCTCCTTCTTTCTAAGGCTTTATTGCAAAATATTTACACGGTAGGATGTTTTGTAATACAACTGACCTACACATATGCATCAAATGTGATATCTCGAAAATCTTTGAAATCACTGCTCCCAATGGTAAACAGGACCTTTAAGAGTGGGTCTATATCTTATAATCCTTACCATGCTTACAGGACGTTACCTTTTGGATCCTGGTGAGAAGAGTAGAAAACAAAAATAATATTTATGGGTATCACTGAAGTTCGCAGCGGACGGGTTAACCTTTATTGACTTATGACAGACTTGTTAAAGGTATTATCTACACCATTTGCAGATGAAACAGAAACCCAGCTGTAGTGCTTCGAAATAGTTCTAAAAAGAGAGCCAAATGTGAAGCAACCAATGCAAAAACTTGAATCAGTACACTGTATTATCAATGTTAAATATAGTTAAATATACACAATGAGAACAATGGTTATAATAAAAATGTTACTAGCCCGTTCAGGCTGAGCCTCGAGTACACTCGGACAAGTGTCTATGGGAAATGCGTGTTGTAGCAAACCCAGCCCGTCCTCATCGTGTTAGACCAAACCGTATACAGTTATGGTTTATTCAGAAAAATAGTGATATCTTCTTATATTTTAGGCTTTATTGGGAATTCTTTATATTGTAGGATGTTTTGTGATAAACACCTGACCTACACACATACATCAAATGTGATATCTCGAAAATTTGTAAAATCACTGCTCCCAATGGTAAACACGAGGTTTACGTGCCTACTGCTCTTTTGATGAATGGGTGTCTACATACGCACTCCGTGCACCCCTCCATGTGGGCATGAAAACTCCAAATGTTTTTCCTTCGCCAAATATTTTGGCATTATTCTCTTTTCAGAAAGACTCTTTGTGAGAGCATGTAGTTGTTTATCGCTTGAGAAAATAGATACCAAAATGAGAGGGAAAAAAAAGCTTAGTGTAAACAGACAACATGCGTAATCACATGCCATCTCTTTTCCACCTCTCTTGTACCCATGTACCTGAGTTACATGAAAATATTCATTTCTCTTGGTAAAAATGTAAATTCTTTCGGACACGCCCATATGATAAACCAGATATAGAGTAAATACATATTAGACTGACGATCTTCAAACATGATTCTTCGCCTCTGAATCAATGTGCGCCACGCACATTATAGTAAGGGCGTAGCCTGGTGTGATACCAGGGCCACTTCTGTTTGGCTTTGGTTGAACAAGCGAATTTGGCATGATTACCGTGTCGTCTGGCCAGGCAAGTCACAACAGAGTGTGTATAGTAACCTCCTCTGCGACTTCTGATTGTATTCCATAACAATAATCTGTTGTTTACCGAATTCTCGAGTTTGTACCCCCTTTACTCCCACGCATAGCTATATATACCGCTGGACTGTCGTGAGCATTATGATCATAGTTCGATTATTTGTTTTTACCACCACGACGGGTTCTTGCTTCACACCTGTAAACAACTTCCCACAGACGCATGAGCTAGACTTTTGTATCTCTTCTTTCTTTTTGGTTGATTTTATTTATTGTCTTGTATGCGTTACAGTGAAGGAATTCGAATTCGAATTTGTTCCATGCTTGCTTCTTTACTTTCCTCGAGACTTATGTCTGTCAAACTGCGATTAAGAAAGGACAAGTCCACCTTCATATACATAAGGATTGAGAGAATGCAGCAATATTAGTAGAACACATCAGTGAAAGTTTGAGGAAAATTGGACAATCCGTTCAAAAGTTACGAATATTTTTAGTATCTGCGCAGCAACTGCTGGAAAAGAAGACTACTACAGTGTATGATGTCACATGCGTACAACTATATAAGGAAAATAAAAAAAGAGAATTTCACAAAACTTTACTTTTTGAATAAAGTGCACAGTTCTTCGACTTGCTACTGACGTATGTTAAGGGTAATATTATTCCCCCTGCCTTCTGAAAGAGAGAAGTCGAGTGTTCGTTTGTTATGGAAGAAAAATATAAATTATGTTGAATTTTCTTTATTCTTTCTTTATATCGTTGTACTCATGTGACATCACAAGCTATAGTAGTCTTTTCATCCAGCCGTGACTGAGCAGAAACTTCAAAAATTCATAACTTTTTAACGGATTGTCCGATTTTGCTCAAACTCTCACTGATGTGTTCTACTAATATTGCTGCATTCACTCAACCCACATGTCTATGACGGTGGACTTGTCCTTTATTAAAGGTCTTAAAAGGAAAACTATCTTTAGTCTTTCACTTTTTTTCTCTCTCTCTAACATTATTTTGCTATAGTGTCTTATGACTCTATACGCCGAAACATATCATTTTGTTGTGCCTTGTCTTAGAAAAATTTTTCCAGCCCCCAGATAGGCTGTATTTTTGGAGAGGAGTTTTCATCGCTCCTCAGTCAGAACTCACTTGCTCTCCTCAGACGGATATTCTATTTTCGACACTTCTTTCCTTTCCCCGCCCACTCGCCCTGAATGAAAAAAAGAAAGATAGGTAGAATAACTTTCAAAATGTTAAACGTTTTATGAGGCTAAGGCAAAGGAAAAGATGTAGTCTTAACCCGCAGAAATATCCCCGAGAATATAACGATACTCACAAGAAATAAGTAGAAGAAGCAGGGAGAGAAGAAGGAGCAAAAGAAGAAGGAGGACTCAGGAGAAGAAGAAGGAGGAGAAGAAGAAGAAGAAGAACAACAACAACAACAACAAAAAGAAGAAGAATAACAAGAAAGAAAGAAAGAAAAATAAAAGAAGATAGAAGGGGGATCTACATCACTGCAAACACATTATCATTTGACTTTTAACCCACTACATAAGACGTACTCCCACAGACGTGTAATGTTTTCTTTTGAACTACTCTCGCTACATGAATGGTAGTCTCTTAGGGGAGTAAGACAATGAGAAAATTGGCAACCTAGTCACGCCAGAAGTCGCGAGCATCAGAGCAAATCACAGATGATGTCATCTCACCAACCTTTCAACACGCTAGCGTGACCGTACTTATTAAAGTCCGTGAAATGACACACAGTGGGCAACACCCTGCCGTGCTTTCAACACAAGAGGCTATCCTCCCGTTGCCATGGTTACCGTCTTCGCACCACGCATCAGCCCGAGCGATCCAGGCACGCTCGACGCCTATTGGATGAAAGTAATTCATGCGATATATGATAATTTATAGAAGTCTGCATATAGAAGTGCAAGATTTGACGTTCCGTGTTCCTGCTTAGGTGCTATGTTCCTTTAGAAAGCCACAGAAGAAACGACAATGCACTCAGTTATTTTGTGTAAATAGTGTAATATAAAAGCTCGCGAGGAGTAAATGAATTCAAATGTTTGATTTGCAACAGAAAATACAAAATGAAGAAATAACAATTGTTGTAATTATTACATTTGTTGATATACATGTCATAGTTGATTAATATTTATTAGCATAGATAATTATAAGGTATTCATCGAACATACCTTGACCGAATATAGATTATGTAATCGCTGAGTAACCAAAGACTGTGGCTGTATAATCCTATCATAGGTGTAACATTTTCTGCTCGTTCCAAAACTGTCGTGCCATTGCGCCTTAAAGGGACTGATCTCTAAATATACAAATATCCAATGAGACAGCAAATGCACGTTGTATTGAAAATTCTTTTTTAGTGTATATTTCTCTTTGCCTTGCCGACGTCATCACGTAATTACAGTGCAATATTTTGACTTCGTATAGACGCTGATGTGGTATATGACTTACATACGCATATACGCAGCCCTGCAGTTGTCGAAATCAGCAGCCGCTTCGGTGTAACTCGCGTCTTTATTTGCACAATTATGCAAAGTCATTTTTTCCCTTCGATTGCCGTATTTACCACCCCGTGGCACCCCGCCCGACATCTTGAGACAACTCACATTCCAAAGGAAGAATGATATCTGTTTACATATAGTCTCCCGTACATACCTGTTCACACTGTGAAGAAGCTATAGATAGCTATCAAGTATACATTAAAAATTACAGCTTCATCGTAGTGTTTGTTCTGTAATCAGTCAGGGAGACAGCCGATTTTTAGGGAATGGAGATATTCGCGAAAAATCGGGAAAGTTGGACTTCATAAATTATTCATGACCTTTCCGCAGTCTCTGGCCGAAGCTCGACGCGTACAAAGTCAATGGCTATCACTGCATCGTTTTGACATGCATGTCTTTAAAAATTCACCTTAAAAAATCCTCATTTAATGTTGATATTGAAATTTCACCCAATGAAAGATCAATAAATAAAGTTTATCTCCTCCAAAAATCAATATTCACATATAATGAGGAAAATTTGTAATTGAAGGATGAAAACGCGAATCCAAAGTGTATTTTTTGAATCTCCGTGTCATAGTTTCTTTCAAGGCGTTCTTATTCAACGAAACACTGCAATGCGCTCGCTATGCATGAATCGCGTTAACACAGTGCACGCACGTACCGTGCGTACGTGAGCGCTGTTACCGCTGAGCTTCAACGTCTATGGGAATTGTGGTAGCCTGTCATGCTTATGCCGATATTTCTATCAACAATTCAGTTATTTTTTCGTCAAATGATCGAGAATTGGTGAGAACTGGTATTGTACTTAGATAGTCCGGTCCCCTAAACTCCTGGTTTGCCCGTATTTCTGTGGAATGTCCGAATGAAAAGAGCAAGAGAGGACCGCCACCGTAGGTGTTCTAATAGGTTGCATGACGCTGGAGCTCTCGCACAGCCGTCGAACGTCAACTGCGGACCGCCGGAGCTCCGGGGTTCTTTCTTTTGCTACATGACCATCAGTGTCCTCATACTTTCTTGCTCTCTTGCGATCATGCTCACTGGGTTAAAAGTTACAAGCCTCATGCAACCACAAGGTTACCTCATCTAGATCATCGCAACATCACACGTACACTATCACGGTAATGAACCAGGGAACTATATTGCGACATCCACCCTCACTTTGTTTCTAGAAATGTTTGATCAACACGTCACAATCACATATGCTTTTAAATGCTTTTAACTAAAATAGTTGAAATTGAAATAGAGTTAATAGATGATAATTACCTCTCACTATTAGTCTTGTCTTGTGAAGGTTTTTGTTGTTCTTCAAACTTGCATGTCTCTTCCTCGTGCTCTAACTTCGATCAAAACATAGGTCTGCACGACCATGCTCCGCCTTCCAACAATGGTCAATTCACTTGCTGTTTTGTTTTTTCTGCCATGGGGGTCGCGAAAGGTAAGTGATTGGGGATTTTGCTTATCAGCATCATCACTGATCACGGGTACGCAGCAACAGAACGATGGAGGAGAGAGGGGGAGAGAGAGGAGCGCTAAAAATAGCTACACACAACGATCCGTCCTCCAACTCGATGCGGATGACCCTCCGTGTGTGTAAGCTCGCGTGTGTGTACGTGTTTCTCTCTCTCCCTCTCGGTGAATTATTCTCATAGCGACTGGAAAAAGAACATCTGTAACGGTTCGCTCTGACCATATCGCGTCGCTCCCTTACGTAACATCTGCTCGCGGTTCAATGTTCCCTCTTTGGGGGGATTTCAATCTTCCCTCAAAATAGGTAGTCTCCCTGACTGGTAATCAGGGTGGGCCATGTTGTGTACTATCTGCAATCTTTCATACCGTGACTATATTATGAATCGCCAAATACACGCCATGGAGAGTGTCCAATGTATGCAACGTCAAGAGAACGCAATACACAAAAATTAATTAAGAAGAATAAGGAAAAGCGTGAGCATGCGCAATTGATGTTCTCCTTTGTTACGTTCCCCCTCCTCTCTTTCTCTTTCTCTCTTTCTCTATGGTGATATGCAGATTTTTTTTTCGTAACTGCAAACATATCTACCAATTAATGCGGTATTTGCCAAGATTTCATCGACTTAACGTGTCGTATTTCTCTTTTAAGCCACCGTGTAAGAAAAAAAAAACTCACCTTACTAATTGTTTTCCAAATGGTTTATAACATTAATTGTACTTGCAATGAAAAGGCCTCAATGAAACTTTCATGATTTTCTTTTTTAAAGTCATTTTAACGATCACATCCATTTGCAGCATGCATTTGAACAGATATATGGCGTTAATTATATACAAATGCTGTGGATCATCATCAGCATGTAATCGAAATCTGTATACAGGCATACCTGACACTACATAGTATTATGGAACAGAGAGCAAACTTCAAAGAAGACACAATATAACTATTATGTATTCCGAGTGTAATCGTTATATGTAGAACAAATGCCAGAAAATTGCAGATTGTGTCTTTGTTTCTCTATAATACAATCAGTGTGTACTTAAGGTGCCTGCATATCATAGATACATATTCTGCTATATACCTTCCTCGCTGCTTTTAGCGTTACACTTCATTTAGCTTACACTTAGCGACTGTCGGTTTCTTCTCTGTCTCGCGTGGGACTTAATTTCTCGAGACGATTATAAATGATTTCCTGTGGCATTAGCATCCACAAGGCACAGTAGACAAGCACGTCATTTCGCGTGTAATCCCGACTTGGACGCGAATGTGTATGCTATTTTCGTATCGTGGGCACAAGTCACATTACGTTTTGTGCTTGGACGTGGGCGTTCAATGTACATTGTGTGTGTGTATGTTTATGTATTATGCGCGTGTAGACCATAACAACGCGATTGTTCTGCTAAAATTCATAAATATGCTCTGAAGTTGTGATAACAATGGCACACAGACAGAGTATTTGCATGCATGTGTTTTACATACTCGGAGACGGGATCCCACTGTAGATGTCACACTTGATATTATTGTTCAAGCTGACTTTCATGAAACGAATGGCGTGTAGCCACTGTTTCGTGGAAAATCGGACATAAAACCTTACAATGACGGGATTTTAAAATTTCACATTACATCACGATAGAGTGGTGCTGGTTGCAACCACAGCATGTTACACAAATTGAATAGACTGATGACGTCATCAGTACACAAATTATTCATAAGTTTGAGTACGGTTATATAAAAAATCGAGTTGTTGGTCCATCACTATACAACTAAAACTACAACTGCAACTACAACTACAACTACAACTACAGCTACAACTACAACTACAACTACAACTACAGCTACAACTACAACTACAACTACAACTACAGCTACAACTACAACTACAACTACAACTACAACTACAACTACAACTACAACTACAACTACAACTACAACTACAACTACAAGTACAACTACAACTACAACTACAACTACAACTACAACTACAACTACCACTACAACTATACAGCTACAACTACACAACTTAGTGTTTGTCCAATTCTAATAAAACTTTAACTTTAACTTTAACACGGAGTAAAGCTTCCCATGAGTAATTGAAGATCACTATTTTTGTCGCACATTACTTGGGCACTCCGCGAACGATGGCGCACCCATCAGTCTCCCGACAGTTTTATCTCGCGTAAAGCCCGGGACGATATATTCCCCGTATTTAATGTACATAGTTCATAACACTCGTAGGTGTAAAGTGTGTTAGTTCAACAATCGCGGGTAAAAACAACTATTAAGGATCGTGTCAATATTTGATTTACGGCAATAGGAAAGAGGAGAATGCTGATGAGGTCGGTTTGGCGACATTTTGGAGTCTCGTCATTCAGGAGACGTCAACCGATGAAAATTTCTCGGCATGGGCTCTCGACTGCAATTTCAGAAACGTGTTGAAATCGCCACAAAATCCTCTTTACAATGTGCCGGACAGAGGCTTTGAAATCTCTCCCTTTTTCAGATATTCACTTGAGCGCGATGAATGAAGAAAAAAGGTGTACGTGTTGTTCCCGGCTCCTTGATAAAAGACCGGCGAAAGAATGTGTATTCATTACAGAAGAGTTTTCAGAAGAATTATTCATTCCTTGATAATAAGAAAAGGCCTTTGAAGTGAGAGATTTGCGACTGTTTAATATACTGATTTTGATTTTCGCGTCCCACGTTTTGTTACTGTTACAACCAAAGCTTGGTGCGTTGCATGCAGGGCTGTGTTTGTTTTTGTTCCCATGGGTATTTATGTTGCACTAAGGCGTTTGTCGTCGGCATTTCATGTTAGTTACGAAGTGGAAAGAAAAAAGGAAAGACCACTCAAAACAGCAAAACCCGGCCCAATAAAACAAACATGCCAGATAAATCTTAAATATTAAATACCAATATCAACGATACTAACAAGAATAACGTTTAATAATGAGTCCAGTTTGGCATCTGCTTGTGTTCAGTGACATGTGTTATTATTTTGTTTGGCTCGTGCGCTGTCTGGTTTCGCCACGCTGATTTCCTGGATGCTACCCAAGTCTCACATATTAATGACCCGTGTCCCACGTAACGAGCATGACAAAATGAAGACATCATTCTCCACGCCAACTTTACCTCACGCATGCAAGTTGCACTCTCGCTCTCGTATACTTAGTAGCATCAATGAGGAGAACAGCATCAGCGCGAAGCCGCGCTATTTGTTATAATAATTATATACGCGCACCGTGGCATACCGAAGCTGCAGTCTGCTGATTGGGCGCGCCAACTCAGGTCTCTCTCCGTCTCAAAAAAAAGAAAGAAAGAAAGAAAGAAAGAAAAGGGAAAAAAGCAACGATCGCTCATTGGCTAGTGTGGTAGCCTTAACCCTTATCGAGCTGGTCTTCCACAATGCTCCTGACGTTCGCTGCAGTGTAGATGGATAGTGGTAACGACAGATTTCACGGCAGCCATAACTGCAGCAGAGGACGCGGACCTTGTGGTTGCTGTCGCTGCTTGCCCAACTGACCACGCGATCAACTCGCAGTGCTGATGACTTCGCACAAACCGCCAATTTAGGCATTTTAGGAAGACGGAAATGACCAACCAGTTGGGCAATCTGCTGCTAACGTGGTGCGTCACGTGAAAAATGCTAACACTACTACTACTACTACGACGACGACGACGACTATGCTACTTCTACTGCTGCTGCTACTACTACTATACTACTACTACTACTACTACTACTACTACTACTACTACTACACTACTACTACTAATGATGATAAAAAACAGTATCGTCCAAGTTTCCTGTTGTCCTTGTGACACACCTCCGTGACAGTCTTTAGTACCGTAGTCTGCGCTTTATCATTGGACACCGCTTTATCGGGTACATCGCTTAATCGGGTATGTAAGGATCGCTCTGCCAAACACCGCCCAATTATGCGGAGAGTACTGAATTTGTAATGCGGCTATGTCAAGAGTCATTGCAATGTCCTCGAGATATTTGCAGTACTTCCACCCTCCTTCCAATGGAACCTTATTATGCATTCACACCACTCATCTTCGACATACAAAGTGGCCTTCAGCGTTATTTCCTTACTTTAATCAGGATTCATGTGGCCTTTGTGCTTCTCAAGATGATTTCAAAGTTGTCGGAGGAGTAAAAACTTTTCTCAAGAATAAGTGTGACATCGATTCGACCAAACCTCAACTTTATACAGAGGAAATTAGTTTTTAATTCATCCAAGAATTACACATACAAGCAAAAAACAAACAGACAAACAAACAAAACTTAAATGTCATTTGTTTTTGGCTTCTCGTCTGCCCTTGGGTTAGAAGGCCCACACATGCATGGAGAGTTATTCATAATGAGTACGAGGGAAGTTAATTGGATTTTTATATCCTTATGTTTTTTATTCCGTATCTCTCTTTGTTACATCACCGCCGTAAGCGCCTCATCAAGTAAGGACTCAACGGAGCGGTCATGTCTAACTTTGTAGGAATATTTTTCCTTCCACGACTCATTAGGCAAAACCGTAAACAGGTCTTTTGAGGAATTTTTCCGCCAGCCAGGTCATCCGAACACAAAATCATCACGAAAGCAGAACGTATCCCAAGGTAAAATACTGACTCCAAAACGGTCTCTGTAGCCTCCGGTAGCCAGCAGGCTGCCCCCTGTTCATCCCTGTTCTGCCTCGCTCTCAAACCGCTCCCCTTCTCGTAAAATAAGAAAGTCAGAAATCCATGCCCTGACCAAACGCTTTTCAGCTGTGAAATGTAACACCCTCCTCATGTCTTTCATAGGTTTTTGATGAAAACAGCCACAATCTTGATTATAATAGTGCCTATTTGCAATACGCAAACGCGCCTATTAGCGAAAAGGACAAAGAAGTCAGCCATTTCTGCATTACTTGGCCTTGCTGGGAACGCACTAAAGCTAGATCTTACACCTTGCTTTGATAAAAAGCATTGTATTTGGAGGTATATTAATATGTATGTATCTGCATTTGTGTATATATACATGTATTATGTATATGTGATGATGTATATGTTTATGTATATATGATTATGTAATAGATACGCCATGCATTCATAATTCTCTCTGTTATTTCATTATGCAATTATAGACATATATACTTATTTGAGAATATTCCCTCCGCGTTCCGCACCTTCGTGTAGTGCAATATATCTAACTGATAATAGTTATATTTATTAGTTAATGGGGCAAATGATCAAATTTCCCGGTAATTCATGCTCCCAATTAAAGAACACAATATAGTTAAAAACAACAACAGCCGGGAAAAAACAGAAACAGACATAGGTTTGTCACACTGCATGGTCTTTGTTGAGGCGAATCCAAGTTCACAGTTTGACTCCGATACCTTAAACAGACCTAGGCAATGTCAATCAGTAGTCCCTCTCCCACTGACACAAAAATATTTGAAACTGTAAAAAACTTCTTCCCTCAATAACATGTTGTCCCTCTTTCGCCCATGAGTCTCAAATTATGCCCCGGAATAATACATTTCAACGCCCATCTTCATGCTCTGTGAACATTCGCTTCTTTGTCATAATCGGCTGTCATCACTGTGCATTGTAAGCCTCTCACAAGAAGTTTTACCGATTTCTTTCTCGAAATTGTCGCGATGGCGGGACGTCTGATTCAGTCCCTTAGTCCCACGGGCTTCTTCTCATGTTGCCCAAAGAATAACTCTGTCGATATATAGTTGTCGGCACGAAGTGTCTGTCCCGTTTCCCAACTCGTAAACAAGATAGTAGTTGGAATCCAAACAAACACGGACAGCTTCTTTATTACACCGGGTTTCAGTGACACACAAAGGTTTTGACGACTTTATTTTTTTCTCTTAAAAGTACAGTCGTTTTGCAATGACAAGATACCGTGTGACCTGCGACCTCAATATCAGGTCAAATCCATCAAAATTGAAGCTTTGAATATAAGTGTTGATGGAGGGTAAAACTGGAGTAGGGTTTCATTTCATTCCGCGTCGTGCTGAGATCATAAGGCTATGCACGACATCACAAAGTAATCTTAGATAGGTTGTGAAGTTATCATAAGTAAATGTTAAGAAAAGCTTTACAAGAACCTGCACTTATAAGCACTCTGTTTATATAGGACTAACGATGGAGTAGGACGGTGGAGTAGGTAGGACTAATAATGAAGTGTAGGTTTACATAAAGCGGAGAGATACTCTGGCTCGAAAGCATAATCTTCTGCTGCCGTAGACTATACTCTCTGCATCCAAACACCTCTGTATGCAATCTCATTACCCTTCTCCCCTTCCTACGTTCTCCGCCCCTTCCTCGTCTCTTTCCGGCCTGTAATTATGTGGTAATGACGGTTACGCCCATATTGCCCATATGCAATCTATAGATCGGTCTTAACCCCTTGTATATCCCCCTCCCCTCGGGAATGGGCGCGTCCCACCACCCCCAACCCCCCCCCCCCCCAATCCTCCCCGGCCCTGAAAAGAGCGTGAGGGGTTCAGTGATTATTAGTCTCGGCTTCATTGTGGGAAACTGCACAGTACCTCGTGGGGACGTTATCCAGTTGAAGAGAAGGGAATGTAACATTCAGCAAAGGGTTTCATCTGTTGTTGCTTTTTTACAAAGTGGCACATTGCAGGCGCAAATTAGGAAGAACGTATTAAACGTAACACAAACTACGAACACTTGGCGAGAGCTCTGCATGCTTGTTAAGCTGCGGGCGGGTACACGATCAAACGGTAATATCTGAGATCTAAAGTCACAACACCTGATATTACCAGCCGTATTTATATGCCATCACATGGGTACTCAGCGGCTTAAAGCTTTCGAATGTAGGGCATAATTACGTGTGATCAGGGAGGTGGCCCACCGTCCTGGCCTGGTGTGATCCTCATCCCTATGAGGTTCGATATGAAGAATGCTGATGATGATGAAGAACAAGATGATGATAATGACGAAGCCTAACAACAACAGAAACACCTGGAAGAATGGCAGTGCAACACTTTTTCAAAACTACAAACGTTTTGATGTGATTTTGGTATCTATTTTTTTTACTGTACACGCTGTGTACAGGGAGGTGTTCTCACCTCCCTGCTGTGTATTAGATAATAAGTAGAGCAATAATAGTCACATCTGCATTTACTACATTACTTTGATTGATGATTACTCACTGCATTTTAGATTTCAGTGATAATTCCCTCAAGATTGTTTCTTTATGACATGTATGATCGTTTTACTCTTGTTTTACTGTTTGGTTTTGGTTTGTTTCTTTTTTTTTAATGAAGAAAAATAATTTTTGTGGTTTTAACGCAATCTGTCGTTGCGGGCAAGCGCCACTTTATGCCGCCACCTCTCGAGGTTGCTATCCTGTAATAATCCCGGCTTGCAGGAAGGCGGTGGTAATCTCAAAGACCTTGCCCCACTATCTCCTCGAAGATGCTCGGTAAACTATCCCTCCTTAAATCATACTAATCGTTTGAAGAAGGCATCGACGCCAATAATCGTCGTTATGTTTTAGATCCTCGCCAAGGTCCTCTTCACAGTCAAAATATTAGTCGGAGTCACAGTTCACAAAAGAAGCATAGGAAAGTTTGATAAGTTAAGGAAAGGGATTTTTGAATAGTCCTGTTCACACTGAATAGCTAAGCCAACGCTCAATATTCTGTCCATTCACCTTTTCCTCGCTTACTGTGAATCTAACCCATATTTTCTTACAGACATGACATTTGAAATTTGGCAGCTGCGAGCGCCAACAGTTCAGTAGCTTTACAAGTCACTTCTACCGGCTCCTCCCTCAATAGGAATTCAGTCTTAACGATTTCAGGAAAAGCTAAGTTGGGATCGATTAGATCCAGGGTGCCTTTGCTCTGTGTGAAAAGTAGAGACACTCATTAGACCTTCTCGAAAGTTCTATAAGCTGGCGGACCTTCTTCAATCATGGGGAATTTTCAGGCCTCTCGATTTTGTGTCAGAGTGTGATGTCTTATCCGCGTTCTATTCTGTAGCTGATGAGAACGCTTTATCCCTTAACATCAACTAAATGCTTTACGAGCCAATGCGGACGTGTGCTGGACGGGAAGTCCGGGTGCTGTAAACCCACATTCCAACCAAAAGCGGAGCTAGATGTGAAAGTGTGGTCTGTCATTTCCCGGTGAATTCACGGACGTGACACTGTTGAATAAGACAAAGATGGTAGTAATAATTATGGTCCTAGACAGATACGTATATTTTTCTCATTTCTTTTGGTCTGGATTGCATCAGAAAGGAAACCGGTTGACAGATAATTTTGTCGCAGTTAACATAAATGTTGTTGTAAAAGACAGTGACATCGATCACGTAACTGAGTACCTTTATGCTAGTGCCAGCACTTGCCCTTGGAGATATAAGAGCAGAAAATGGATGAAAAAAAAAGATAGGGGAAAAAGAAAAATGAGGGGAAAGTAAGTTCTTTTGTAGTATAAGATAGATCATTTGAGGCACGTTCGCTAGTGGCTATGAACAGTGAGACGATGACGAGTAGATGAAAAATAATGAATAGCCCAAAGGATTAGAAAAGGAATGAGAAGAAAATACTAAAGAAAAAGAAGGAGATGAAGAAGAAGGAGGAGAACTCAGGAGAAGACATGGGGACGATGAAGGAGAAAGACTGAAGGACCAGGGGAAGGAGGACTCGGAAAAGAAGGAGAAGTAGGAGGAGGAGGAGGAGGAGAAGAAGAAGAAGATGATGATGATGATGAATTTAGGGAGAGATAAACCCCGAATCGAAGGTGGACATTTACCCCCTTTGACTGTCTGCCAGGGAACCGTCAGACCTCATCCGCCGCGAAATCCGCGCAGTTCCGCGGGGAGGATGGGATCTGTCACATGCCATGTGATAATTGTCGCCAGATTTCGCCCGAATGCGACAGTTTTACTCAGAGGCACAAGATAAGCTCGCATTTGATGGCCGATTATCAGATATCAGTGATAGGAAATTATGTTATGAGTAAAATCACCGTGAACCCGGGTGGCTTAAACTGCCCTCGATTTGTGATGGTGCGTCGCATGCATACGGAGATACATAAATGATACATAGATGAAGGTAAAATATTGCCCAGGTACCTGAAAACATTTTCCCCACAAGCGTGGCCAGTAGTGTTGCCATTCTGGATATCTGCGTGAAAAATTAAAACGAGATTATGACGCAGCTTTTCAATCATTGAGCAATTAAAATAAAATCAATGAACTGAAATGGGCGCATTATGGTTTAGCCACACACACGAAAGCGGCTCCAGGAAAATCACCCTCATGATAAAAAAAAAAATGTATATAATCCTTGTCACACCCTATAACGCAAACAAGTAAGCAAGGCAAACAAACAGCTAATAAAGATGTGGTTGCTGTTTATGGAGTCCTGTTCATTCTGCTAGGACAATTTAGGATTCAGTCACAAACAACAAGTTAATTCAATTATTCTCGTCTTAACCCAGGCTAATGCGAAGTTATGCACATGTTGCAAAGATGAAAAACTACAAAATATCAGTCGCTATAGTATACTGAGTGTGACGTTAGAATGTCGGGATCTGAACTAGGGTAAGAACACACTAAAGAAAATGGCAAATGGTGAACCTACAATTTTGGCAGGTGGAAGATTTCAAATCTATGTGAGAAACGCGTAATTTTGATCTTATCAGAGGGGACAAGCGCTTTTTTGGTTGGTGTTAATATGCATTGCAGACATGTGCGTATTAAAATCTATGCTCTTTATCCTGCCAATGACGACTTTTGTTTTTTATGACATTTTCATCTTCTGAATTTATCGATTAAACAAAAATCTTATACTCGGCCTCGAGCCACTGCTTAAAAAAAAAGAAAGAAGAATAAGCCAGTGATATAGAGAACTATATTCGGAGGAAGGGAAAATGGGTACAATGCCAATTCTAAAAGAGAAGGAAGGAGGGAGAGAAAGAGAGAGAACTCCTTGGTCTGTCAAACGCTGAGAACGCACAGCTTTGGACGTATTGAGTTTCATTCTTTCTCGTTACAATTTCTAGAATATTAGCAGTTACCGCAAAACTTTGAAAAAAGAGAGATTGAGATTAAGAAAGAGAGAAATATTTGACTTATCGATTTCAGCTTGCGGCTGTAAGAAGGCTATATGCCATATCGCCGGACCTTTCTAGGGTGTCTCAACAAAAGTAGAACTTTGTGGCCACCTTAACACACACCTTCTGTAGTGGTTGGCGGAATGGTTATCAAACAGATGTACTGATACATGGAGAGTTGAATGTCACGGACTAGATGCCATATAAGACATAGCCAAGAGCTAACTCTTGGCCAATAGAACAACAGATCAATAGCTTCCAGCTGTTCGAGTGAGTTTCTTGGCATTGAGAGGAATACTGGATAGCTGAATTTGTGTATTTCTTCCTCTTGGAGGTTTACAATCTAATAAAAGACATCACAACATAGTAACCTCTGATATTTCGATATTTATCGCAAGCGCTACTTCCTAAAAGGGCAGGGAGGTGGGGAGACTCCCACGTCCGTGGCTGGTGGGCCGATGGTTACTAATTCCTACCGCTGTGTAGCCAAAACATGCTTGTCTCATGCAAAATTTTCAGTCATGCGTTTGTTTTAAGAGCCAGGTATTATCTAAACCCCCTTCCTCTCAGAGCTCTAGACCCTGTACAAGCTCTAGTCCGAGGATGTGTCCTGAGGGAAGTGTGTATTCCGGGCTCTTTTTTTTGCGCCAAGGAGCCGAGGCCTCAAATGCATGATATACACAGAAAGAACCGGTCTTTCAAGACCATCTTTACCCACAAGTCGGTGGCTTGCCATGCGACATGAGATGGTCTCTCTAACCCCTTTTCCCCTCGTGTGCAAATGTAATAAATATGACTGTTGCTGAGATCAATGCAAAGATATCATAATATGAGTAATAGCATAATGACACAGCGATATGCTTGCGGGCTCGTCAGACTTGCTATTTTAGTCTGCGGCTGTTATTATTTTGTGTGCCTCTGAAAAAAAAGCAATATGGGCCGAATATTGTACTTGATTCTGACAATCTTGTTCAATCGTCACAGCCACCAGTACAGCATCGTATGATTACAGCGTTTGCTTCCTTCAGGCTCATAGAATGAATAATTCTTGTGTTGGACTTTCTGGAGATTCAGTCGGTTGTCAAAGAGAACTTCATTATGAGCCTTTTGGGGACTTTATAGGGACTGCGTAGGTAATGTCACAGGCAACATTCTTTAAGGTATCATTTGGAGCCCTGAAGTTGTCAGTGGGGACCAGTCAGTGAAGGTTGTCTCTCTAGATTATATTTGCCGCTGGGTACTTCCTAGGGTGCTATACCGTAGTATCTCTGTGTTGTCTCTTTTGATTCTGTATGCTGCTGGGTACATCATAGGGTGTTACTATAGGGAATCTAGCTGAAGGTTGTAGCTGCGGGTACAATGTTTGTTGCTGGTACCTCATAGGATGTTACTTGGGACTCTGAAGGTTGCCATTAGTAACCCTAGCTGTTTGTCGCTGGGGTACTTCAAAAGGGGCCACCGGGGAATCTGAAAGTTGTCTCTAGCGTGTTTGTCGCTGGGTACGTTGTAGGGTGCTACTGGGGACTCTGGGCGTTGTCGTGTCATCCTGCTCCTGTCGTACACAAGTTGCTTGCCTATAGTCATTTATATTCGATAACCTAAAAGCTATATACACCACTGCCATATAAGTGCATATAGCAAAGCACTTCGTGAGCAACAATTAAAAAATACCATGATGGTTTCAACAATAGACGATTATTATCATAATTATTTTGTTAATTGATATCAGCATTGTTACTAGCGCATTCGTCGTTATAATTAGGTTTTTATGATCGGCAATGCCACTATTGGGAATGTAATTTACAACTGTAGGCCTACAGACGGCATACTTCAAGCCAGTCTCTCTTCTTCTGTATGTTTGTGTAACACCATGTACCAGTCAGCTGGTGCTATTGGATACGGTTACGTTAGGCTTATGACCGCACCAGCAACAAGGCGGACGCATGAGGAGTATTTAAAATACTCTAGAACCACTTAGGGGAAAAATCCCAAACTTTTTCCAGTGTCCCTGCGGATATGACCTTCTGACTGTTCTCCAATGACGGGAGAAGAATACTGTTGCTAGTTTCCAGAAAAAAAAGAAGGTCTGAGATCCATATCACCTTTTGCAGGCACATCCACACATACAAACACCCACTCGAGCACACACACACACACACACACACACACACACACACACACATAATCACAGATGAAGGTCATGACCGCCCGTATTCTGTCGAGACAGGAGGTAGAACGATGGGGTCGTCGAACCTATACGAAACTGGTGTCGAATTTCCTCGGTCTCCAGAAGTAGCGCCATTAAGGCCATCAGCGGTAGACGTAAACATTGCAGTCTTTAATTTGATACAGCCTCACACATAGTGAAACACCTGCAGGGACAGAACGATATAAAAGGGATCAAAGCGCCACACACGGTGAAGATACGTCACTTAGATTTGTTTGAGAAACGATATTCACATCAGGGCTTTGTGTAAGAGGTGGGGATGGTGGGTCTCTAATTTCACTACTGTATTCCAAATGCTGAGACTGATTATGCACCATCTGAAGTGGGCTTCCAAGTGCACGAACTCCCACTTTAACGCTCCAGAAAAAGTAAATTATGTTGCTCGAGACATTAAAAGAATGTGTACCTTGGGGTTTTCACATATCGCTCTGCATATCATGTACCCACGATGTGTCTCCTTTTGCTCTCTAGCGACATGATTTCTGATTCAGTTCCACCCAACGGAACAAAATTGCGAACTTCTTGGCTGAAACAGAACAATCATGATATTGTATGTAGTGTAGGCCTACCTATGAACAATCATTCCACATTGCCATAATGTTGTACATTTATATAAATTGATTTGGAAACAAGGTGATGAAGTTAAGGCATATGGGAAACGAAGCGACATCAGCTCACCAAATAATCACGAGTTCGGGGAAAATTTGCATCAGCGAGAATTGATATCTAAAGCAAGATGTCGCCCATGCAGGTTTCCTTCTTTCTTTTCTTACGTCCCAAGAAATTACCATGAAACGACGCACTTTTCTTTGAAAGTTGTCTATGATATGGCGAATACATTTCCCAAACCATCCCGGTCACCATTTCGTGGAATACAAGTTCGTCCAAAATATTCACACTGCATGGCTCGATTCCCCCCTTGGCCAGTTCTAGCCTAGCCTTGACAGTGATGAAAGGTAGGTCCTTTACACACTGATGCGAGAGCCAAAGCAGACGTCAATTTGTCTAGCAATGCTTCATCATCGTTAAGTTGCGATAGCATCATCTTTTTATTTTAATATGTCATTCCATTTTTGTTGGGGGGAGGGGGAGGGGCAATGTTCTATAAAATCAAAGAGTTTGGATGAAAAGTGTTGAGTTTGGATGGGATGGGATGGGGTTCGGAGGGTTCAATAGGTAAGTGATTTTGTCGGTTAGGGAACGGAAGCCGTCAAGTTCAATGCCGTGTTTTGTCTGGTGATGTCACGAACGCTTGAGAAGAATGGAGCATCCCACAGGATGCTGTCAACCTGTCCGCACCCCCCGAAAATTCCCATCGTCTGCATTCTAAAAACGTCAAGGGCGGGTGTTACAGGAAACGCAGCGTCCTGCACTGATAGCCTTACTTTCAGACTTTTTCTATATTTTTAATGGCATGTCAGAGGCAAATTACTTTGAGCGAGAGAACTTTCCGTCAATTTGAGATGAATTTGGGCCATCTTGGCGTAAAGATCGTCTTTTGAAATAGGCTATCCAGTGTAGTGCATTATTGTAGATCATCGTTTGATTTCTGACGAGGTCACTTACTGTCATGGAATTGAATAACATTATGGTAATAGGGTGTGATCATTTAAAAAAAAATCCCGATGATGACGAAAATATTTGTGGTATTCATAATGATTATGATGATTGTCATAATGACTGTGATAATGATAGCACAAGCAATAGTAAGGCAAACAATATTAATGATAGCAGTATTTACAATAACAGATAAACAGACAGCAGCAAAGAACATCAATGTCGGATATTTATATCATAATCCATCTTCCTCTAAAATATCTAGAGATGGATTTCAGTGGGTCTTTAGAATTTCTCAACATTCACTGTCTTCCTATTGAGAAAGGATTGAAGGGGGCTGCTCTGCGTACACAAATTGATTACAGTCGTGGTCCTATGCTCTTACGCTCATCATGTTCTATATATACTCACACACACGTAGACAAACACCCGGTCCACCACCAATAACAATGCAAAAACAAAGTGCGATGCAGCGTTAGTGAAATGTCAATTATGGGGGTATCCTGCGCCACTAAGACGAATCGATATTATTATCTTAAGAATGTATGATAAGATTTAGACCTACTTTGGCCTTCTGCCATGCAGGAGATCAAGTCGCTCAGTTCTCAGACAATAATATCGGTTTCCTCATGCTTGTAGTTGGAAAATTTCCCCCTTCCCCGGAGCTGTGGTAGGAAAAGAAAACGTGGAGTATAGTTGCGTACAATTAGCGTGGCGCCAGGAATAGATATTTCACGGTAGACCATTGCAACGGGGAATGGGATAATCTCTCACCACCGCTACTTATCTGGCTCCTCTCGGGAATGGTATGGGTTAGGGAGGGGTGTTGGAAAGGGTGGAAGCAATTATATTTGCCATAAGTGAGGTAGGAAAAGAAGACTTGGAAAATTAAAAACGCAAAAACAACTACCACCGCTGCAAATAGCATGGATATTGTGTGGGCCTATATAGGAATGTTTTGAAGAGGATAAATAAGGCAAGTGGGTACATTTAACCCGCTAAAAGTAGGCTTTAATCAAGAAGGAACGTGTATTGTCGTGTGATGAATACGTACGCTGCAACTGTATATATTAAAGGAAAAGCGTTCCATTCTAATCTATCGCACGTGTTTATTATCGGTATTGAAGAGTTCTAGCGAACTTCCATCGATTCGCGTGACAATGAAAATGATATCGGCGTATCGCTGGCGTCTGCTCCGGAAGTGTGAGCTGAAATATATCGAGATTTTGAGCTCTCATCCCCATTTCATTCTGTCTGATAGCAGCACAAATTCGTACCTCATTTCACATTCTGTTTTTTCTCAGTTTCTTTTCGTCGTTGCGAGCATCTCAGCTCATCTCAACCAGACATCGGTATCAATCCCAGTTTGAAAAACAAAAACAAAAACAAAAACAAAAACACTGAAACCACACAAAGGGATTGGCGTGGCATTTGAAATGCCCATATATTTTCCCAATATGGATCGTATAAGTCTTATTTGCAGATCAAGGTGTCCTTCCAGACCAAGGAGATCTCCTTCTTTTATTGTGTCCGTTTGTCTGTTCGTCTGTCTGTCTCTCGTTTTATACAGCACACACACTTCCACACATTCTGTGTTGCTGGTCATTTTATATACTGTAAATCAAGTTGAAGGGGTATTTTTGCTCGTACCGTATTGTCGAGTTTATAAAATTTATTCAAAGTACTTCCGGAAAAAAAATCTCTAAGTGTTTTCTCAATCCCCCTTTTCACACAAACATGCCACACACACACACACACAAACTGGGAAAAAAACCTGTCACACACACGCACGCACACACACACATTTTTTCTGAGATCTTTATTTGATTTCCTTTACCTGATAGGCCAACAACAAATCAATCATAAAGCAAATGATACATCACAATTACATTTTCAACAGATTAATTTCATTTTGAAACATTACATTTTCTTTCTACAATATAATTTCATGAAACCGATTATTGCAATTACGTTTTCTACAGTATTCATTTCATAACACAAATAGTAACAATTAAACACACACACACACACACACACACACACACACACACACACACACACAAACACCTACTCACTCGGACGGTTACACAAGGAGACACATAGTAAAGAGCAGCAGCTGCCCGTCAGGAAGTAGATCCGATCTAGAAGACAGGACAGCGGAAACTGGGTGCTGTCATCTGAATTTCTCTCACCAGAGAATAGAGGGAGAGAAGGAAAATTTGTCTTTCGCTGTTTAGTATGGCTTTTTAACGAAAAGACGCAAAAGTTTGTGCGTGTCCTCGCCTGCAAGATCGGCGGACGTCCCTAATTTTTGTCGGCGGCTATTTTTGGCGAGGCGAGGGAGAAGAAGGTTTGCAACTCGCCCCGATCTCCCCGTGTCGACAACCAGCAGTTCGGTGCTGTTCAGCCAGGCAATAGCGGGTTCAGGAATATCGGGACCATGTCTTATATAACGAGCCCATGCAGAAAAAAGAGAAAAACCATGCTTCTCTAACCTGCCGCCTTTCTTCTGTTCCGCCTCCACCGTCTTTCTTACAACGTCCTATTCTTCTATATCGTATATACAATATAAAAATAAACACACCCCTCGATATGCTGATCTCTGCCCCAGATTCTTGAGCTAGTTCAGATACCACAATAAATTGTCATAAGTGTGATCCTACCAAGGAGAACTTTATTTCGAGATCCTCCTATCGTAGTCCTACCTGCCTCAGCCTTGCTTCCACTGAAACTTTACTTACTGCTAACAGCATAGTATTCTGCTAACATCCACTACTCTATATATGCCACTACTATCTTATACTTCATTGCTACTACTACTAGTAGGGCCTATATAGCACTACTATATCATGTATCTATATAGTACTACTATATGCTATGCTGCTAACTGCACTACTGCTGCTACTATTAATAGTATTGTTGCCATCATACTACTGCCATATAGGCATATACATTGCACTAGAAAATGTACCGGCAGTGCCATTCCTATACTGCCAGTTTTCTTTTAATCTACTTCTCAGTTTCATTCCTCGATATATTCTTATTTGCATCGTTCAGTGCATACGAAAGTAGGTAAATATATGACCGTTTCATCACAAACACAGCATAGCTCCGAAGTGTTTGCGAAGTCTGCACTTTTCGCATGCGATGATACAGTCTTGAATGACTACTTCAGGTGAATGCAATCTTAAGAAGATCCGAGAGATAACTCAAATATACACAACAAACTAATGCGTAATAATATGGATCCACGTAACATAAAAGGGAGTGCAATGCCCCTGAAGACAATTTTAACGAACTCGACCTTCGGATATTGCTTTAACCGGAGTGAAAGGAGCCCGACGCGCACATACTGCACTTCCTGAGTAAGCCGGCCTACATATAACTTTCTTTGGCAGGAAAAGGCAGTAAGTCAACAAGCATGTTTCTTTGTTGGCCTTCCTGCCAATACAGGTAACCACAACTGTAACCGGTAACCACTACTGACTAAATGTTCTGGAAGAAAGTCAGATAAAAAGATAAAACCTCGCAGTAGACACTGAGAGTTGAGAAGTATTGCGTTGTGACCATGCAGAGAACCCAAACTTTTATAGTCAAGTTGCCATAAGATATACATAACAACAATACTATGTAACACTTGTAAACTGACGTATATAGAATAAAATAAAACGATATTAGAGAGACAGACAGGTGAATATAAACGGATAGATAGAGAAAATGAACTGATAGAGAGAGAGAGAGAGAGGGGGGGGGGGGCTGGGCCTAATGGGGGATGGTAATTGGCTTTGTGTAATTTTGTGCCGACTATTATTATCGCAGAAGTGTCGAACGCACTGAAGATAGGGTTTTGTATTTATATTTGTAAAAATTTTTGCAAGCGAAAAGCTCTGAGGAATATGCTCACTTCAGGGGAAATCATCGTCGGCTGCATCAGGTTGTCTGCAGTTCAAAGAAGAAGTTGCCATGGCGATTTTGTTATAGCAAGCCTTATTATAGGTATTCATGCTAGGACAAGCGTTCGACATTTCAACTCAACACGAGAGCTCCGTGACAAGATTTTGGCTTTAATCGCCGATGTTTACAGACTGAATTGGACTCCTCAACCACACCTGTCGAACTAAAACGTCCTTGGATACTAATGGCATATTTTTCTGTAATTCATCAAGTGGATGAATACAGATCCCATTTAGCGGCATGATAGCCCGCCTTATACGTTCGCGCCCAAAATAATGACGAGACTTCTAAGAAGTTACAATGTGTCCCACCCCTCCCGCCCCATTTGACACCATTTACATTTGGTCCATATGGAATGCATATTTGCGCAGGGAATTCCTTTCTTCCATTTGCGAATCTGACCTTGATAATGGAGGGTTGCGAACAACGAGTGGTATATACACAAAGCTCTCATCTTCTCTCCTCGGGAATTCCCTTGGGGAAAATCGCGCAAACAACTGTAACATAGCAGAAAATATAAAAAGCAGCAAAATATCTTTCGCCTTTTCTCCACTTTGAGAAAATGCCCCTTAGTTTGTATGTTTTTTCTCCTTTTCTGTTTTCTTCCTCTTTCTGTAATCAAATAAAGTAATTTGTATGCCAGCATTCTCCTCTGATTGCGCCTAATCTTTGAATTTCGCCAGGTGATGATCACTGCATACCCCATGGCGAGAGGCTGCTAATGGGAGCAGATCAAGTTGGCGTCGAATTTCGGCGTGAATGGAACGTGTGCTACGGATAGATTAGGTGTCGTGTGGAGCAAAAGGGGACATAAACCATGAATAAACCGAATAAGTTACAACTCTGCCTTTGGAATTGAGGATTCCAGGATTAACACATGATAAAGAGAAACTGTTTCTCTGCCTTGCCTTTTCATGCAATAATTATCACACTATTCCCTACATTAGTATACTACTACAAACACGATCTTCTTCGGAAACAATGGAATTTGCCAAAGTTTAGTTTTGAAGATGCAGATAGATCCAAAGGGAAGAAAGAAAAAATCACGTGAAATAAGTAATATCATTTATATGCTCCCGAAAATATTTGGTTCCTGTAACTCTGAATTCTTCTTGTTTGTTTTCTTTACCGATGTGATGTGTTTTAATCAATTCACAATAGTAATTATTGATCCACCGTATACTACACCATGCAACTTTGCGGTGTCTTGATAGCGAACGTCCTGCAGTGAATGCGCGGAGGAATATCATCGATAGAGTTCGAGAACAGTTTAGATTTCCCGGACCACATTGACATCCCCTATTTGCTAGAATGATTAATGTCGCATGATCTCACAATGTCATGCTGGATCGTTATCCTTTTCAGAAGAAGCCATTTAGCACTTCGCTCTGCAATCTAAAAAAGAAAGAAAGAAAGAAAAAAAAAGAATCCTAGCTTAGTTAGGTTTTGTCGCCGCCACAATAGAATTTTTCTATTACCGCCAGCACCTTAAAATATTATGTATTCGACGTGTTCTTGATTTGAGGTTCCTGAATCGATCACTCCACGTAACATTAGAATGATAATAATCTTTTTCTTTTCCATGACATGAACTTTGAGCTTGACTAAAGTGTTTTGTGATTCCTATAATCGGTTTTCTTTGTGTATTCCATGCAGCATTGTGCCAGCGAAATGTGATCGAGAAACATCGTCACATTCCCGTTGTACGCTTTGTGAAAGTGTTGTCCAATCCTAATATCAGCTGCTGCCAATATCTCGCGAAATTCAAATCGGCAGATTACGCAAGATATCTCCCGATATAATCTTTGAACATTTTCTAAAGTCTACATATTGGAAAGTTTCGCCTTTTTGTGCTTGAAGGGCGTGTGAATTTAAAAGAGCAATTAATTCCCTCTTACATCTTACTCAAGGATTGGTTTTACTGGTTGAGATAAGTACTATGTAACTTTGAATGAAAATTGTCTTCTTATCTTTTGGCAGAATTTGTTAATTTACCCGATGCGTTGCTTCTCGGTCGTGCACTAAAAGTGAAGTCTCAATCATCGTTATAAAGGTTAACTTGAATATACAGCCAACCCCTCCTTCTTGTGAATTTGTATACAAACTATAACTTAATCAAACTTTTTTTTTAACACATATCATCGCATATTAGAAAGAGCAAAGATTAATGTCAGCAATATACAGATACTATCCCTATAAAATATAGAAATCAAGGAACTGTCGTTTGTGAAACTAACAAACAACATTAAATCGAGATGCTTACTAAATGATAACTTCAAAAATTATTTTCTCCCAGCGAGTATGAGTTTAGATGCGGCAATAATATTCCTCGTGTGTATATACTTGCTATTTTTTTTTGTTTTGTTCAAGATAGTATAAAACAATGACACTCGCATCGTGGCAGACGGGTTATTCTCTAATGCAAGATTATATATGAATTTATATATATTCTTTTTTTTCGGCAAGAAATTGCCTCAATAATGTATGGCATTCAGTACAGAGTGTAGACAAGAACGTTCGCGTGCATTTTAATTCCGCAAATCTTGGCTCTTGCGAAATGAAAATGCACACGAACATTTCTGCTTTTTGCAGTATATATGATTCGTGTCTGACGTTATTATATTTTTGACTTTGTTGTTTACTTCTCTGTCTTCTCTTTGTGGTCCTGCAGGCCGAACGTGTGTCCATACCAGGAGCTCTCTATGGCGGGCCATAGAAGGCCCTGTGTGCGGCCGTACACTCGGATGGTAAAAGTGTGGAGACCAAACTGCGGCTACACAAATCAGTGGTGCGTCGGATATGAAAGGAGGTGAGTTAAAAACAAACAAACAAAACAAACAAACAAACAAACAAAACGCCAGTACGTGCACAGATACACTGCAAAAAGTCCGGTGTTAAATAGTGAACACCGAGCTGGTGTTAAATTTTCGGTGCTCATTTATGGTGTTAAATTAACACCTCCGGGTGTCATTTCCAAATATAAAACTGTTTTTGAAGAGTTTCTTAGTAACTGCACTTCTTGTTGATTTTTAATTTAAACAAGACGATCAAGAATTTTACATTAAAATACTAGATTTTTGAAAAAATGTGAAAATGAATTTACACCACAGTAACGCCAGCTGGTGTGGTCTCTTATTGAAGCTGGACGGGTGTTAAACCATTGATATTAACACCAACAAATATCAAATCAACACCATGTGGTGTCATTTTTTAATTAACACCAGTACAGTGTCAAAATATCACCAGGTACAGTGTCAAATTAAAACCACGAAGTGTCAGGTGAACACTTTTCAACACCATCACAGTACATTTTCTACACCTGTGGGTGTGGTCCTCTATTGAAGATTGATCGGTGTTAGATTTAACACCCGTGATGTTAAATCTAACACCGATGTTTTTACAGTGTACAAAGAAAAAATACACACGCAAGAAAAAAAAAGTATGCCGATAATCAAGATCACGATAACGTCTTGGAGAACACAAATTTGTCAATATTTGGTATATAGGGGAGCACGGAATTCAAGACATCTTTTCGGGGGATGAGTTGGAGTTTGACAAAAACTCTTAGGATCCATCTTCTAAATCATATTGTATACAAGACCCTATATGGTATCTTCATATCTTAAGACGACGTGACAGTGTGTACTGTAGGCCCATTATTATTATGGAGGATTATAGTACAGTTTATCTAATATCTACGCGCAAACTTTTATTTCTATCGCCGATAATCGCTATATACAGTTTATAAAATCAATGGCAGATTTCTATGGAATGTCTGTGCTCATTGCGGACAAAGGAAAATGTCTTTCGTAAAGTCATGCTCTGATGTACTCGCTAGGACTCTGAGTGATATATCAAGAGAGAATAATGATGAATGATAGCACCGGGTTAATAGCAGTGTAGCAGTTTGTCTTCTTCATGTGTTCTCTACTTATCAAACATAATATAACTATTAACGTTAAAAAGTAGGACTTGATCAGCAAATTGCGCAAACTTTTATTATTGAAATAATTACAATGTACGATCTAGCATGAAGATACTATAGCATGCAGGCATATTGTTATACCAAGAGTAGAGAATTTTTCTGCTCGTTGAGTGACATGCGGCATTCATCCCCTGTCCGATCGAAAGGATTTGATATCTATATTCAACAAATCATGATACACCCAAGAAAAAAACCCACATCCGTTTTTCTTTTCTTAGAAACTTGTATTATCACCAGTCACAACAAAGAAAGTGTCTATATATACCTGATGGTTTTGTTACCGCCCATCTTCTCGACAGAAAAATTTAGAAACACTACCTTGAAGTTTAGCCGCCAGCGGGATATTGATAGTTGAAGCGCTTAGTGGAAATCTTCCCCTAATTACATCAATTTTCCTCGTCCTATGTAAGAGGGCTTTGAAAATGAGAAGTCCTCCAGAAAAGTCACGATCACCTCTGCAGGGGGTCATTGCCCAAAACCGCAAGTGCCCAAAGACGACCGTTCGCCTCTAGTCTAACGTCATATAGAGGAAATTGAGCTTTCTTCTATTAAATGCTTGTTTTCCTGAAGTCAATTAGCAATCTAAAACATTCAGCAGAAACATATCCCCCTGCGTGTTTTCAGAGTCTGAGTAGTTATTTTTGTTTGACTTTGATGAATATTTCCCTATCTTCTATGCCGCATATCACGTGGTATTATGCCATTCTAGATAACGAACATCCTATACAGCCTGTTAGATTATCTTTATTCGCCGTATCATTAATTCAATTAAAAAATAAGTATTCGAAATCTTAAACTAAATCACATTATGATGCATGGATCGTTGAGTGCGTTGTTGTGCTAACATAATGATCGATATTTTCTTGATCCGTTAACACTTATATTTCACGCGCCGAAAACCTTAGGACGCAAAGGAATGATGTCGATTATTATCTAACACAATGTATTTTGAGTGCATTACATCTAAATCTTATAATAAGGCCTTTTTGTAGCTAGAATATGTAAATTGTCTGAGCTGATTTTACGACTAACATACAGCGAGTGGAAAAATTATGACGTAATTAATATCTCTTACTTTCGCACCGATAGTGCATTCGTTCTGTATTTTGTCCAGTCGTTCATGCTTATCATTGTGCATGTCAGCCAAGAGGTTCTCATGTCAGCTCCGTGTTGCGACTCTTTCTTTATTGATGAGTTCGGTGCATTGAGTGCCGTAACCCACCCACCTGCTGTACCTCTCTAGGCTCTTAGCTCAAAACCGGCCGCCGGTGCCGCCCGTTTCTAGACTGCGTAACAGTTAGTTGAGGTAGGTTAAGCGCAGCTACCTTCCGGTACAACTTTAGGTACGGACCCCGTACGGTGCGACTAGTGAGCCCAGCCGGCCGGGTAACGGGTAACTGCAGCATGTGTCTCATTGCTGAGCCAGCAAGCGATGTAACAGCGCTCGAACGCCCCTAACAGAACGTAAATTGGTAATTGTGTCCTAGACTTGCAGTATTTCTCTCCCTTAGTGACAAAAAGCAATAACTATCAGAGTTAGATATTGAATCACTTTATCGTTATTGCCCCAATTAACTGTCGCTTTTTTTTTTTTTTTGATGTTTACGTTTCAGAACTGCTTACTACACATCGTATCGTATGGTGTACGAACGAACGTACGAAACCAAGTACAAGTGCTGCCATGGTTGGTCAAGGCTAAACGGCGAATCCGGCTGTCAATATCGTAAGTTTCAGTTTTCCTTTGTTCATATTTCTTGGTGGAAGGACGTTCATACAGTAATCAATGTGTGGCACCTGCCTATTTGAAATATATATTGTCACAATTCCAAGACAAACTGCTGACGGACAGCTACCTACGGAGTCGGAGAGCTCTACAATTTTTACAAATAGACTTCTAGGCCTACCCGGTAGTCTGCAACCCCCTTTTTTTTAATTGCCTTCACACTTCTGTATAAAACTCTAAATCCAGGTCTAGCAGACCAGACCTGTGAATGTGATCTTACTCTGCTGAACTTCGTGAAGACAGTAATTTAAACTTGTGTGTCACTCAATTTTTGATGATATTGTTAAGCAAAACATTAAGGTGATCAGTTACAGTCACAGTCATGTGGCATTTATTGAGACTTGAGCTCACCACAAAGTCTTCTTTGTAGTAGATGGGCCCTATAACATAGTTGTCTAGTGGGCCTACTATAGTAAAGGAGCCTGAATTGCCAGCCTCGGGGCTTGTTCCTGGCCAGGCCAGGCCAGGGCTGTAAGACTCCTTCATTGTTGCTTTACAGCAAGACTGTGGGCAAGGGACTCTTGCTTGAGCTAGATCAAATTTAACATAGCCATGTTTCATCCTTCTTGTCCAAGAAGAGCGCCTTGGTTTGATCTTCAGAACTGATAGTGAAATCGGCACGATTTCCTCCATTCGATCAAAACACAATAAGCACAAAGCTTTGAGTCAGCAGGTCAGGCTAGGTTATGTGCTCCATCTTGCCAACAAGAATGGGTGTCCTAGGGTGCCGAGAAATGAACAGTCTAATCTAATTCAGCAACTGACCTGTCCAATCTGAATCAAGACTCACTCTGGCCAAGTGGTTGAGGATTTTTTGACACGTCAGTCAGGGTGAGGGACGTAGAAAATTGATTTGATTGGTTCTCTCTTGATAGATATAACAAGGAAAACAAACACAGAGCAAAATGAAAATGGCAAGAAATGAAGGGAAAATCGGATGAAGGAACATCGATATGATGCGATGGCGGCTGGGAGATTGGGAGGTAGCATCGGAAGAGGGGAGAAATGTTGATTATGACAGTGATGGTGATGGGAGCAAAAAGTTGGCATCGTTGGGAAAAGTTTAAGGAGTATTGGCTGGACCCCTCAAAGGAAGTAGAACAAGGTCAGGAAAGAAGGTCAAGGAAGAAGTTGGAAGGAATGTACAATGAGATGGGATGGAGCAGACGAGTAACGAGAGAACACTACGAGTATATTATATTAGAAAGTGTGGATGGGGAAAGAGCTTGTTTTTGTCTTTTTATTCATCATGAAAAGATGACGGGACTTGTTTGGGAAGAGAAAGAATGAATTATGAACCACGCCATGACATTCTGCTGTATGTCCCAACTAACTAATCTCATTATGGGTCAACTCAAGTACACATTGGATAAAAAAAAAAATTGCAGACTTGTTTCCGGTGAAGTTGCTGTTTGTTAGGGCGTCCTTGCCAGCTAATCATCATGCCAAACCTGCCTGGACTGCTCCATTCATCACAAAACACAGGGAAGCTATTTCTGTTTAGCGAGCCGATGCAATTTGCATTTTATCAGGGAAACAAATTCATACAGGTGGTCATTCCCTTCCCCAAGGTTTTCTCAAAAGAGGAAAAAAAATTCAACCAAAAAGACCAAAAAACCCCAAACAAATAAAAAACATGCTTTCCCAGAGTCAACATATTGGAAAGAGGTGAAGTTGTCTCTGCCCAAGTTGGACAAAGAAAAGAAATGACAAACAACTGAACTAAAAATATGACCTGCTGTGATGTGATCAGAGGGACTGAAACCATGTTGACTTAAAAATTACCGGGGCTAAATCTCTGGTAGTGACCTCATGACAAGGCAGTCTTTGTGATAATATTTACTTGGACCAAAATAAAGAAAGTAAAAGACCCGACACAGAGGAACAGAAGAAACGGAAGAGAGGATGGGAAGAGTGCCGCAAACACTCCCGCCCAAAATCCAGGCGTAGACCCACCGCCGTACATGTGAAGAGGGATCCTTTCCGTTTTGTCCTGTGACCCGACCCCGCCTTGTCCATCGAGACGTGCGGGAGATGATGTGATGTGTCTGGGCCTTCACATTTCTGGAGGAAGTGTCCGCTGCTTCCCCCGCCACGGATTATCCGTGCCGGGGAGATTAACGCAGACCCCCCTGTTGCCATGCCCATCGTCATGGCGATACCTATACGCACGTTGATAGCCGCCCAAGTGTAGTTGAGTTCAGTAATGTTTGATTTCCTATTTGCTGTCACGCACACGCAGGAGTGCAGATGAGATTCAGTAGAGCTGAAATAAAAAGTTTAGGTTTCTTCAATTTTACAGTTCGTTGAGACTCAATTACTGTTTATCAAATAGCTCATAATCAATTTATGCGTAGTGGAACATTGTATAAACTTTTACATAGAAATGTGTTAAGTATGACTTCTAAGTGTACTGTATCTGCTGATTATCAATAATAACATTTGATGCTTTCCAGGATCTTCTGATGTAAATATCACAAAACGGTGTTATTAATTGTTGCAACAATATTATGAAGGTTGCAAAAGTATGAACAATCTGCTCAAGCTAAAGCAAGTCATTGGTTTTAAGGTTTGCAAGCATCTTATACTCAATTTGATATGATGAAAATTTTGCATAGAAGTAATAGGGAACTCAGTATCTCTTTCAATGGGAAGTGTCTGCTTTTTGGAATGCTGATGGCAGTAAAGGCTCAATAATTCCTCAAACCTTCAACTGATTTTGCTTCTCAGAGATGCAGGCTACCTTGTTTCTCCTTTTGGTCAGTTACTCTTTGCCATCTCTCTCTCTGTGCAAACCCTCTCTCTTTCTTACCTTCAGGTGGTGAAACCTCGCATAGAGTTTCTGTTTTTCTGAATATTAGCATTGATACTGTATATCTTGTTCTTTTAAATCCCCCTCTCTCCCTCTGGCTTGTTGTCCATTGACTGTCACTTAAAAATCCAATTCTATCTCCCCCGCTACCTCTACAAATACCACCCTCTTTTTGTATGATGGAGCATCTATTTTTAAGTTTCTGTCATTACGGCTGGTAACTGCTCAGCATAGAATGCCAATACTACTTCAAAGTGGAGGTCCAGAGAGGGGTTAAAAGCAAGGTGACACTACCATGTGTTCTCTCCTTGAACCATTGAGGACGGACTGATTTTGCTACAACACGCATTTTCCATAGACCCCTGCCGGAGTATAGTCGGGACTCATCCTCAATGGGTTAAAAGGGCTACTCTGAGTTCTGTTCGATATTAAAGAACAGATGTTATCAATAGCATTTGGCATCCAGGATTGACCAGTCTGCTGCATTGCTAGCATCAATAATTTCCGTCCACCGAGGGCACTTTGGTGCCTTTGTTTTTTTCATTCCGTTTGTATTTCATAGACCCCTTTGTCACGGCCTCATATGCCGGCTGAATCTGCATCTTTTGTGATGCATCAATACTAGTCTTGTCTCTTTCCAATTAGACGACAAAGCAGTGAAGAGGAAAGACAAATGCAACATCACATGCCAGTTCAACAGCTCACTTTATAGAATTCACTTTTTATTAGCCTTATATTGCAGTTGTCGACAGCTTGCTGGCTGAGTGGAAGTTTCATACATTATTCATAAGTATATCAATATTTTTGTCTCATATGGCCCATCTTCAATGGGTTGAATTTGATGATCAAACTTTTGAGAAGGACTCTTTGTTTTGTATTTATATCTCTAATAGCTCTGTATTTAACAATTTATAAGAATAGTGATCACAGAGCCATAATATTGTTCATCACTTGAGTAATTTTAGTCCTTACATTGCCATAATTTGGAGTGAAATCATTATCTTGTTGTCTTTTGTTACAGTGATAGATGATTTTAAAAGAAGTGAAAAGGAAATGTTGTTCTGAACACATCATTGTTAGTGTTCCTTTATTGATGTAAGTACTATACAGCTACAGTGTATTATATCCAGTTTGTGAGAGAGAGAGTCTATAGTGCAGAAAGACAAACATTTTGAACTCTGTGTTAGTGTTTATGATGCACCAAATTTAGAATAAAGTACAAGCCTCAATATTGGTAACACTATGAAGAACCAATGTGGGGCAAAAAAATAATTTGGGGAACCTGTGAAGAAATTCTCTGGTGTTGGATACTCTATGCCCTATGCTCTTTCCAGGCTGAAATGATTGGTCTTTCATCACATGTTGAAAATATATGACATCCTGCTTGGCTCTTTTTGCTAAGCCCTCCCAAACTAGATCCAGATGTCTGGGAAAGAGCCTGAAACTAATCCCCACCTTCTCCCACAGCCGGGAGTTCCATTTTTTGCGAAAATAGGCGGTAATTTGGGGGAAAATGATGGAATATTGTACGGTCTGTTGCCTGTGCAAATACATGCGATAGAAGTGGTATTTTTGTTCCATCAAGATGAGAAAATAGAAGGAATTAGAACAGATTGCAACTGTAGTTACCATGGTGAAAAGTCCTATTATGACCCTCTTTCAATCCGTGAGAAGTATGAATGTGGCAGATATTGAAAAGTTGGAGATTGTGACCTACCCCCTCTCTGTGGTATACTAGCATTGAGGTAGACCAAGGAGGTATGAGAGACTGTCAATGGTGAAACTAAAGAGACTTCACTCGTTAAAAAGTACTGCACAGGAATTTGCACAGCTATTTGTCTGTTCTCATCAAAACAATGCAGTAATTTGTAGAATTTTTTTCAATTAAAGCACAAATCAGAGCTGAGACATGTAGGGCGAGTTCAGGGATCTGTCACCATTCAGCCAAAAATCAGGTCAAAAGTAGTTCTGTGGATGGTGATATATGTATTAGCCAGAGGGTTAGGTATTGATGTATCAAAACACATAGATCTAATTTCTAAACAAGGTTTCACTGTCTCTATGAGGGAATGCGTGGTACCAGTACAAATACTCTCACAGTGTAAAGGGCTTTTTACACTTGTAAAATTTTGCTTAGCCCCGGACCAACGGTGGGGCTAAGGGGGGGCCTTAGCCCCACCGTTGGTACGGGACTATCCTTAGCCCACTTTCTGTTTACTCTCGTTTTTGCCAAAGTGGGCTAGCCCCACCGATAGTACGATACTATCTGGCCCTGCAAAATAGCAGGGGTTAGCACCGCAATTGCGGTGCCAAGCAAGTGAGTGTAAACAGAAAGAAAAAATAATCCTGGGCTAAGCTACGGAGACGAAGTCCGACCCTCACTGACCAATCAGAAACGAGGTAATCAAGTGCTGCCGGTGCGTGCGTGTACGTGTACAGTACACAGCGTAATTATGAATATTCATGTGGTTTGGAAAGTCCAGGGCTAAGAAATGATACGAGTGTAAAAAGGTCAGTTTTCTCCTTAGCCCCGGACAAGAGATAGTACGGGACTAATTGGCGAGTGTAAAAAGCTGAAAAAATTGGTACGGGACTAACGATAGTCCTGGGTCAGAGAAAGTCCGGGGTTAAGAAACGCAAGTGTAAAAAGCCCTTAAGTCTTCTATCACAAGGCACATTTTGTAGCACTTGAAAATACTTGAGATTGCACTTGTTCCATTCACACATGCCAAATCTTTGCTGGAATCAAATATGAAGATAGTTTCTTTCTTCTTTTGTAATACAAACTCTCACAAAAGATTGATTGTGTCTATTTTCCCACCACAATCTATTTTTTTTCTCCCCTTGTAGCCATGACTCGTTCTTGAATGGGTGATGCAGTGAATCGTAATTAGTTTAGGAAGTGGGGGCCCCGAGAATACTCTGGTGGTCACGATAATTGCTGATATGGGGAAAGAGATGGCGTGGCGATGAGAATAGATATGCTTTCAATTCCACAATGAAAGAAAAAAGACAGACCTACACGGGCAAAAAGAGAAAAATCAAATCTAGAAATGACGGATGACTCGCAGGCAAGCTGAAGGCACCATACTGTCTATGGCGTGATATTGCATTCCATACTTTATTCAAGTTCAAGTACGAGTGTCAATCCCAGGAATGGTTCTCTTTTACTTTTCACTCCCTCTTGCTTACCTGTTGCTTTCTTTCCCTTTGCGAATACCTCCTGCTGTTCAGAGCAAGGCTAAGTCATAGTCTTCAGTCCAGGTGTTTCTATTTTTGCCCTCTCGTATTTGTTTTCCTCAACAAAAGCCATCAATCTACCACTAACACTTACTGATCAAGAGGCATGTCAAAAATTAACCCTTTGTGTGCTTTAAGTGGCGAACTGTACAGAAAACCCCATAGTGTCATTGTACACACTGTCCAAATCCCGGAAAGAGAGGGGGTAAAGTTGAGATTTTACGAGTATTAACCTTTATCCTACAAGGTGCTAAAAGCCCTATAGACTCTGCAGAAACCAACTAGCTTCCCATAGATAAATGTGTTAGTCGCCTGAATGATACAACTTGTGTTGGTCAACTAGTTGTCAAGGAACCAAAATTTTTTGTTTCATTTGTTTCATTTCAAGTTTGACTTGCAACTAAGGTTAAACAAACTGCAAGATAAGATTGCATACGTGTACTTGACTCAATCCCTAGGACTATATTTTCATTCATCTAGCATATCCGTATTATAAGCAAGCTGGGGAAGGGGGGGGGGGGGGCAGTGTGCAATTGTTACCCTGCTGACAGGAGAGAATTCGGGAAAAGGGTGAGATCCAGCAGAGTCCGCATCCTGGTAGAAACCTCCGTGGATGATGTCAGCCCTTCTTTGACCCGTTGAGGACGAGTCCCGAGTATACTCGGGCAGGTGTGTATGAGAAATGCGTGTTGTAGCAAAATCAGCCATTCTTAAGTCACTATAGGATCAGTTTACTGTAAAACGAGGAATGTTTGTGTGCATTTTAATTTCGCGAAGTTCGTTAGCGCCAAGATTCGCGAAATTAAAATGCCTGCAAAAGTTCTTGTCTGCACTAAATGCATTGAACGCCAGTGGCAATTCGTGAAAATTTCATGCCGCGAATATATCATGTTTTACAGTATTCAGCAGCAAACCAAGGGAATGGTACAGATAACTTTAATAGTCTGTTAATCGCTGTCGATTCAGCAGCTCTCTTCGAAAATATTTGGCTGAATGATATCCTTTGCAGTGCGACACCAAGGGCTGTGTGTACACATGACACTTATTGTAGCATAAATCCTGTACAGTGGTTGGTTCCTGTACCATGCTGGTGCAAGAGGAAATTGCACTTCAAGGATCTGATACTGATTTCAAAATTGGGAGTGACTCTTATTCCGAAGATTTATCAGTTTGGGCAAAGAATATAATAGGAATGCTCAGTATTGTGATATTGCACAGAAATATATATTCATGCTTCATCAAATTCATAGAATGATATGCGCCCAAGTGTGTGAGCATCAGCAAATTTGCAGCAATGGAAATGCAGAGATAGAAACATAGATGAAATTGCATTTTGCTGGGAAGGGAGTGAGCATGGTTGATGTAGTTAAGTCGAACTGGAGTAAATATAGATGGAAAAAAGAAGGAGAGAGAGGAGGAAGAGGAAGAACAAAATCAAGAGCTGAAAGATGCAAGTAATTCTGCTTTCTTTTTTCAAGGGACTAATACTAATTTGAGGACAGGGTTATTTACAGACTTTGCAACAGCACATATATTGGTATCGTGAGTGTTTTAAAATGTAATCAAACCTCTGGCGTAGTGGCTGTATTAGAGGTTGATGCCGTGGAAAATCTCCCAAATTAGATGGATGTCTATCTCTCTCCCGCAGCTGGGGAGAGAGTGCAAAAACCAAAGACTTGATGACTGGGCATATTGTGAGTCAAGAAAGCATTATTGGGAATATCTTTGGGCATAGTGCTTCTTGCATCAGATCATTTTTTTTTGTGTGCATGACATCAATCTTTGCATTGCTTTTCACCAATCAGTGAATTTGCGATATGACATTTCCGTGACGTAATGGGACAAAGTAACCCCCTTCAAAAAACAAAAACAAAACAAAACAAAAAACAAACAAACATAAAAAGCAAACAAACATAAAAAGCAAAGTAAGAAATGTGACAGATCCATCATATCCCAACTCTACAAAAATAAACCAAACAAACCTAAAGATGAGAGAGGGAGAGAGAAAAAAAGATATGCTCTGTACATATTTTGTATTACTGTGGGTTATATGTAATGTCATATAATCCACTGGAAATCTGTAAGTGCGTTTTAAAAGATTATGTACAACCTGGTGACTTGGCACAAACTTAAAAGGGAACTGTCACCAAATTATCATATTATCTTCATTTTTCAAGCCTTTATTGTTGTCCTGTAATCCTATATCTGTGGTAGCAGAGAGCTTTAATGCCTTTTGCAGAGTAGAATTGGAAAAGATGGGAACAGATATAAAATTGAAATAATTTCTGTACTTGTCAAACTTGCTGGTACAGTTTTTCCCTTTCCCCATTCAAGGGTAAAGAAATAATTCTTGGTAGTGACTTTTATGATACTGGAAACACAGGTAAAGCTCTTTGTTTGTGTTTGTGTGTGTATCTGCATTGGTTTGTAAAATGAGGGAAAAGAAAATGAAAAGAAACTGAGTACCAGGTATTTAAATCAGTTACAATATCATGACTCATTTATTTGATCCCAGCCTACATAGGAAGTGCATTTAAACTTTTAATAATTACAAATACGTTCCATTTCATTTGACCTCTGCTTCATTTCCATGTTTCTGTGCTAATTGTAATCCTTCTGCCATTTATTCATGGTCATGGCTTATTTACACAAGCATTATTATCATTATTTGTTCTTTAATCAAGGAGATGATTACGATTTTTTTCCTCAAAAAGCACCTTCAATGCCTGCAGCTCTTGAACAGCTCTTGGATGATTCGCACTAGCGCCTTTTCTTGGTTAAATTCACGCTCGGGCTCCTCGTGTCGTGAGGCTGTTTGCGCAATCAACCGTATGCACTGCGTGGTCGACCATTTTTGCGTGGTCGACCATTTTTGCGTGGTCGACCGGTCGACTTTCGCGGTCTCCTTCGTGACCCCATGTGGGTGACCTGTTTGATTCCGGCGGTCCACATCTAAAACTTTTCGAGTGGGCTAACCGCCTGTCAATCACTTAATATTAGTTTTGATGGACTCATATAGTGGGCGTCATCACTTTATATATTGCTGTGGTATGCACTGCAATGATTTATTAGAGACCAGATGCACAGCTATCGAGGGAATTTATACCCCCAACTTGATTTCAGTTCGAGTGCTGCATAGTTTTTCTTGCTTTGAAATTGTACAATGCAGATAGTTTGTGAAAGGCCTGTAGTAAGGCCATGCTAAAAGTAATTTTTTTTTGCTTTTTAAATTCTGGTGATTGAGCTAACCCCCGTGTTGTTGAAAGCATCATCCTAATTCTGAGCATTTATTGCAGGAAATCTGGCAGATTTCAACATGGGTGACACAGTTGTGACTAGATACATCTCTGCCAGCCGTTCCCCCTCCCCCTCCCCCTCCCCCTCCCCCCCCTCCCCCCTCCCCCACCTAAATTCTGATTATAAAGTATTGTATTTGCAGATGAATCTTGAGAAATGTCAAACTGCGACATTCTGCCAGCACCAGCATTTTGTCAGCAATTTGTTACTTCATTTTATTTAATATCAATTTGCTGCTATCAGTGATGGATTATCATTTTGAATGTTAACCTGTCTAGGCCAAATTAAAGTACGTGACATGCAATGAGATGCCATGAACCTAGTATGTGTTCTAGATTGTTTGTTTTAATCCCTAGAAAATAAAATAACATCAACAACACACGCAGCTATTTATAGGTTAATCAGAAGACTTGATGTTGGGAAAGGGTGTAATGTCCTCAGAGAAAAAAAAAACCCAGCCAATCATGGCCAACTTTGACAGTATCAGTGTGATCTAAAATGTGTTGCTTTAAATAATGAGTTTCACAATATAGCATTTTAGTAGGTTACACCCACTGCATAGTGAATTGCAGCTATTCTGTTGTAAACATGTTTTGTTCTAAAATACCAAAAGGAAACGGCAATGTGTCTTTTTTTTTTTACCAAGATGTCTCTCTTTTTTTTTTTCAGGGGAAGGATGAAGAGAGAATATATGCACACGGTAGTCACCCCTTAGTGTAATTTTCTTGCCATTAGAATGTAAATGACCCGCTCAGAGCTTGGAAACGCAAACAAACGGGGCTCTTTAAACTTTTCCTGGCAAACACCTACTTCAGGGCGTCCAGACAAAACTCTTCTTGTCTGCCGGCCCCCTCTATACCGACCAAAAGACGTCATGAAAATTCAAATCGTCCTCCTCACCTATTTGGCTCCCAGTCCTAGATCAACAGTTTGGCATCTGCCTCAGCATACAGTACATCCATGCTGACTGTCCAGTGCATATTATATCTGTTACGTACATACCAAGTTGCCGCACTTGTGTGATGACTTGGCATTTCAAGAGGCACCTCATACCCCCTTGTACCCCATGTGGCTTCTTGAGTCAAGAACTGATTTCACTGCAACTTTTAAGAGCTATAAAGAAGCTTTAAGAAATCTCCAGAATCTAGCACTCTGTGCCTCGGGAGCAAACATGAGTAAGAGAACTTTGTATTAGAAGTAGAAATGAGCTCATCCCTGGAAATTTAAGGAGATTCCATGAAGAAGGTATTTGGATGTGATGACACAGGGTGGAAATTTGTTTGATAAATGCAACATCTGGGCCAAAAGCCCAAAGCCCCCTGCCCCCCCCTCCCCCCCCCCAAAAAAAAAAAAAAAAAACCAAACAAACAACAACCAAAAAACAAACAAAAACCAACAAAACAAATAAAACAAGTATAAAGCATGAAATGATTTCTCTGAACATTAACAGAATGACAAGACAAATCAAAATGTTAGAGCAAAGTACACTGTGCAAACCACAATACTATTGTTTTAGATGTAAGGAATTTAATTGAACATAAGGAAAATAATCATACCTCAAAGTGGTAAATGCCAGAATGTGTGAAATGCAATTAAACTATAGAGCACCCAGGGAAACAGCACATCAACAGAGAGACTGGAAAGAAGGATATGAAAAAGAGGTATTGTTTTTAGTATCTAGTCCTTCCAAAACTTATCAATTTATACCAGTGGTATTCGGAAGTGGATGTACCACAGTGTCACGTTAACCCTTTTGGAATGTAAAACATATTGGATATTTTTATATTGAAAACATGTATTTTATAGGTTTTTGACAAGTGAAATTAGAAAATGAAAAAGTTGAGAGAAGAGAGAGAGAGAGAGAGAGAGAGAGAGAGAGAGAGAGAGAGAGAGCAAAAGAGGAAATGGGGAAAAAAGAGAGATGGGAAGAGAGATTTGTAACAGGAAAGTATTGCTGAAATGCCTTGATTGTCTTGCCCACAGACAAAGATGTGAAAGGGTTGAGTTAATCCTTTAAAGAGAGATTAAAGATAAAATTAGCTAGTGTAAGAGATGAGGATTAGAACTTAAAAGCAGTGCATTCATGCTCAAAGAAAATATGTAGTAGGAGAGGACATAACTAAATTAGGAAAATGAAGAAGAGATCAGAAAGTGGAGATTAAAAGCACTCAAAGGAAAAAAAAAATGAAATGTGGGGGTTTGAGAGATTGTGAGTAAAAGGAAGAATAGAATAGTAGAGAAAAGGGACTTTTAAAGTATGGCCAGTGAGATGAATTTGCCAGGTACATGTAAGTTGTGTTTCTTCACACATATAGCTACAATGTGGCTCTATTTTTATCATTCCAAGGGGCTAGAACACATTCTGCAATGTATGCTTGGGACCTGTAAGTGAACTATCGCGTGTACACTATGAGTGTGCCCTTTGAAACGTAGTAATACCTATTTCTTTTCCTCACTCTTTTTTTTTTTTTTGCACAAAATTCAGGATTCAAATTGTACAGAACAATTGTCACTTCTTGAGCTGTTAGGTAAATACCCGAGTATTGGCGACAAATGGGCGTGGGGTAAATGTTTGTGCAGGCTTAGGGCTTCCTTTGCTCGGGCAAGAGGAAGAAAGACGATGGCATCCATACCTGCAGAGCACAGAAGTAAAGGGAGATGGAAGGAAATCAAGGGAGAGGCTTACAAAGGGGCATTTATGCCATAAGAAATAATAAGAAGAGCTAGGGAATATGATGGGGGGGGGGGAGGGGAGGGGGTAAAGGTGGGGGATAAAGGGATGGGGCAGAAGCAGATAAGAGGGAAGGAAAGAGAAAAAGATGGAGATGGGACAGTAGGAATGAATGAAGGATTGGGTGGGGGGATGGGAGAAGAGGGGGACAGAAGCCAGAGAAAAAGCTGGAGTGCCTAGGGTGGGGGGGGGGGGGTGGGAGGATACAGAGTTCCCATTGTATGTACGCAGATATTGGCACATTCCCTAGTTTGATATTTCAACTCCCACTCCCCACCCCCATGCATTTTGAGTAAGGACCAACCTTGTTCCTGTATAGTAAAAGGTTTAATCTCAATTTGTTCATCTAATCCCCTCCCCTAAGCTTGACTAAGGCCGCCGTATAGGCTATGATCTAGTGTTGATTTAGAAAAGAAAAAGAGCGGGATCAAGCATTATATCATCTGAATGAAGTACCTTGTCAAGCTGTGAGCAATTTACACATTGTTGCAGTTCTCTTTGAATTCTCTGTAAATCTGCACACTAGTTATTTGCATTATAGCTAGTAGCTTCCAGCATATTCGTGATTGACCCTCAGTACTCAATGTCACCACCACCTCTTTAATAGCTGACGGGTGAGTTAGTAATGATGGCAGCTATTTTTAGCTCATAATGTATACTCACTGAATTTCACATTTATACATTTTGTGAGTTACGTTGGTGTCGAAAGTGCCCATTGAAGTGTCAGTAAAATTGGTTCTCTAACTTATGTTCCATATATCTGCTTCTATAGTTTAAGATCCCTGACTATACCATCAACTTAAAGGACAAGTTCACCTTCATAAACATAAGGATTGAGAAAATGCAACAATATTAGTAGAACACATCAGTGAAAGTTTGAGGAAAATTGGACAATCGATGCAAAAGTTATGAATTTTTTAAATTTTTGTGTTGGAACCGCTGGATGAGGAGACTACTACAGCTTGTGAGTCATATGCGTACAACAGTATAAAGAAAATATAAAAGAAAATTCAACATATTTTCACTTTTTTCGCATAATAAAAGAGCAATTGACTTGCCTCTTTCTAAAGGCAGGGGGAATAATATTACCAATAACATTTATCGGTAACGAGTCAGGGGAATGTGTACTTTTTTCAAAAGATGGAATTTTGTGAAATTCTCTTTATATTTTCCTTATATTGTTGTACGCATGTGACATCTAAGTTATTCATACACTGCAGTAGTCTTCTCATCCAGCGGGTACTGCACAAAAACTTCAAAAATTCATAACTTTTGAACGGATTGTCTGATTTTCCTCAAACTTTCAATGATGTGTTCTACTAATATTGCTACATTCTCTCAATTCATGTTTATGAAGGTGAACTTGTCCTTTAAATGTTTGCCAGCATACAATATTGTCTGTCTCAACTTACAATTATGTTCCTACCTGGGATGGGGGTGGGGTTCCTGTGTTTGTAGTGGGGGGGGGGGGAGGAGGGGGTAGAATTGTACTCTTATACCCCCTAGCTATACCACTGACTGTGAGTACAGCTTGTTAGTTGCTGGAAAGTATAATCTCAAGAAAGCGGAGGATAGAGACAGACAGACAAACATTTAGACTCATGTACGGACAGAGAAAACAACAGAACTGTGATTGGCCTGGGGCAAAGTAAGACCAAGTGTCTGCAATTTATGAAATCTCTTCAAATATGTGGTTGCAAAAAAAGGAAGCTCATTGGGCTCGGTCTGCTGATTGTGTGACCGCTGTAACCCATTGTGTTCCCGGCAGAAACCGGCAGAGAAAGAAACCCATTGTTCGCAACAAATTGTCACCTCTTAACACCAAAAAAAAAAAAAAGAGAAAAAAAAAATGAAGAAAAAAAAAGTTGTGGAGGGATGAATGTGAAAAGTGTGAAAAAGCTTCCTCTGAACTAACACCTTGAGTGATTGGTTGACAAACTGAAGTGTTATACTTTGCAACTCATTCACTTTTTTTAAATTTTTAACTTTTTAACATGTGTGTTGCTGGCAATTGACATCTCTGTTGCTTGTTTTGAGTAGATAGAGCAGATAAGATCTGTATAGTACAGGGGCCGGAACCACGGCAAGTCGTTATGAATGCAAATTTATGAAAAGTTGAGAACTGCAGAAAGCCCAGAAGGTCACTAATGTAAGAAATGAAAAAGTTTAGAGACAGTGTGCTGAAAATCTGGAGATCTGAATTACGGCTTTTCGTAATGAACCAGTCTACACTGCAGAGATTTTATGAGTGTGATGAGCTGAGAGGCAGAAGGTCATATCTCCTGTGAATTTTGTTCCATCTCTCAGAGTGGGCTGTTTCTGGAGTCTGTTGATTTTAAAACTTTCCCAGGACATTACTCATACAGAAGCAATTAAGTCTGTCCTCAATTCTAGCTCAGAAAGTTGATGTGCTTGCACAGTACAGATGTTTGCTGTGTGCATTCAATATTAAAAAAAAAGAAATAACATACTCACACATGCACATACCCACTCCACCCACAAAAACACATGCACACACAAAAAAATTCAACCACAAGAAAGCAAAAATGAAATGAGACGGAAAGATGCCCATCATACTGTGACTTGACAAGTGAATTTACTAGCCTGCATCTAAAAGAAATGCTCCTCATAGCAACAAAAGAATGTGGCATTAAGTGTTATTTTCTCTAATGGTGCCAAGTGTGGATTTGCCCATGTGACAGACAGTTTACACAGCAATTCAAACAGTGAAGATGGAGATTCTTGTAATAACTAATATCTATAGGCAGAGGGATGTCATCTATCAAATCCCGTTTAGAATGTCAATCTCGGTAATCACTCATCTTTCTGTATTGTTCTTTGTTGAGGCTTAAAACTAAAAATGACATATTTACACACATTCCTACTACTCAGTTTGATGTAAGATTCGGATTGATTGGAAAACATACAAATGACATGCCAGTGCACACAAAACAGCAACAAAAAGTTTACACTTGAACAGAGAAGTTTTAGTCAATAATTATACATCAAGTGATTCCAGATTTTGGAGTCTGTGAACTTGTTTGACACCCTTTAAAAAAGTGAGTGGTTAGACCTACTTAACTGCAAATTCCGCAGAGTTCATGATCCAGAAAACCTCGGCTTTTTTGTCGGCTAAATTAATTGGAAAAACTCCTCTGTGAAGTGATTGCAGATGCTCGCAGCTTTTTCTACCACTGAAGAAAGAATAATGGGGAAGGAAAGAAAGAAATTTTGGTTAGGCTTTTTGTAAAGTTTCTTAATGACTTCCTGATGGGGAAAAAAGTATCTCTATCAGGTGCACAATTCATGTGTTAATAATGATTAAGCCGCACAAAATTCAAACACATCTGGATATGATGGGTAGATGAAAAAGCACCAAGAGTTTTAATAGTTCTTTGTGTGCCGAGCACAGAGCTAGTACAAAGAATAATGTTGTGTGCACTGAAGGAATATTGGAGCTGCAAAATTTGCACCTCCAGCCAATAATGGCTTATAATACTCTTCAATGTTGTATATACTCTTCAATAATTCATATTTCCTACAGAAGTCATCACATATCATTTTCTTTTTCGCGCGAGCGGGCGACATTTTCTGCGCATGCTCCGCAAAGCCACAATGAAATGAGTTCAGACAAGTTTGCATTGCAAATCTCAATCTTTGCCTTAAAGGAAGAGATTCATCTAATCTTCTGTTCACAGTCATAATTTTGTAGTGCATCATGTAGAATTGCCATCAGAGATGTCACCAGTAAAAAGAAATATAAATGATATTGGAAGCATTTTTGATGCCTGGTGTAAAGATTACATTTGGGTGTGTACAAATGTCTGGAGCCATAGCCAGACACTATTGATTATGCTGATTGTTACATTTGTTAGTCATTTGTTTGTATGTATGTTGTATCTGAATTGTACAGCGCATAGAGAAGCATGTACTTATTATGCGCTTTATCAATGTATTATTATCATTATTATTATTATTAAGATGCAGGTTTCAGGCATTGCCAATATAAAGACATTGTATTTAGTTAAAAAGGTTCATTCTCAGTCCAGTTTGTCTGACAATTGAATCGTTACTACACTAAACATAGAATCTTTGTAACAAACATTTTGTTAAGTGCAGTTAGTTTTATGCTTTCTGCATAGTTCAATGGGAAGCTTTCATAGATTATTATCTTTGTGCACGATTCTTTCTTGTTGTCCTCACAAGTCATTTGGTGCTGTGGTCCCAGCAGGTTAATGTGTGATCATAATGATGTTGGATGGTTTTCAATCTTGTCAGCTTTCAATTCAAGAGATAGTATCAGTGTTTTCTTTGATACATTGGAGTGATAACATCTAACAACCTGTGATGAGCCACTGATAACCTTTGACCGAACTCCTGCAGTGCATGCTGGTGCAATCATTTCTCTGCATTTTGTTCTTAACCTGTTGAAGATGAGTCCCGAGAATACTCGAGCAGGTGTGTATGGGAAATGCGTGTTATAGCAAGATCAGTCCATCCTTAATAATGGGTTAAAGTTTTATCTTTTGAACCTCCCCTGAGATCTGTATTTTTTTTTTATTCCTCATATTGATGATACTATGTGTCAATGATTCCAAGTACAATTGTGTCACAAAAGCCAAAATTCAACAGATATAAAATGTAGCCCAATAAAACATCACATCACATCAACTTCTTAATGTCACTTTTGCAGTACAAAAGTATATCATATCTTTTAATTTCATTCTTCCTTTACACTTGTGTTGACTGCGGCATAAACTTTAATGTGTCTGAAAATTCACATGTGTGCGAATCCTGCTTTATGGTTGGGTTGCCAATAGAGAAATGAATGAACAGTAGAGATCATCAATGCAGTACAGTTGAATGGCCATTGATGACTTTGGATACCATCGATATTCTCCCAGATTTTAAAGAAACTGGCGTCGCTGCTACATACTACGCCCGTAGCTGAAAGAGCAGAATCTGTTTTTTATAGCCGACAAATTTGTTGTGACAGTTAAGTGCCACTTAAATTGCAGACAGAAGATTAGATAAATTTCTTCCTTTAAGGCATCGAGAGATTTGCAATGCAAACTTGTCTGAAGTCATTTCATTGTGGCTTTGTGGAGCATGCGGAGAAAATGTCGCCTGCTCGTGCGACAAAGAAAATGATATCTGGTGACATCACTGTGTGAACAATGAAATGTGGAAGCTACATTTCTATCAAGGAGTTCAGGGAGTTTAAGCCACATAAAGCCATTCTTTTTTTTTTCTTTTTCTTTTTTTGATTCTGTACGGTCTGTATGCACTGATCGTGCCAAGATACATACATTGTCAGTACAATGCAGAAGTGACTACTTAGATCTCATGGCGTTCCATTTCACAAATTTCAAAAGTTTGTTCAGAGCAGCAGTCGTTAGTCTGTGGAATAAGTTAGATGCAACCATATGAGCTAAAATCCTGCATCCATGAATATGTATTTATATATATCCTTATAGATTTATAAACTTATATTGTTCATATGTTTATATATTTTGATGCATCTGCGTGACTTCAAGTTTGAGCCAATGTTATCTTGCGATTTGCAGACAGCTCAAGTTGAGGAGGGAAATTTTTCTTATTTTTTTTTAGTCTTTTTTTTTTTTTTTTTGGCTATCCTAATGAGGCCCGGGAGCTAGAATCCGAGTTGATTTGTACTGATACCAAAATCTCTCTCTCCTCCAAGGAGAATGCCGTCTCCTGCTCCACCCTTATTTTCTCAGCATCTCTCTCGCTCCTTCTCCTCCGATCACCTCCACTCACCTCCAGCATGTTGTTACTAGGCCGAGGGGGCATGAAAAAGGAAAAAAAAAAGGAAAAAGAAGAGAGAAAGTAGTCAAGAACATGGAAGAAATCTAAAGAGACGAGATGAAGGGATAATTTGGGAAAGAATAATATGCCCCTCGGCTGTTTGCCCTGCCATAGATATCAGTGTCTTTGAGCCTCTGAAATAGAAAATGCAACAAAAAAATGTGAGTATTTATTATTTCTCCGCTGTTCAGCTCACGCAATCTCTCGGTGCAGGGCACAATGTGCAGGAAGGTGTTCAGTGGAGCAGAGCTGAAGTAACAAGCTGTTTTTACAACTTCTGTTTGGCCGAACACTCAGCATCTAGAAGAGAGAAAACAATGGTTGACAATGACAGATTGTTGGATTTTAGATGTTTGATATATTGCAAACATAATAAAACAGGTGTTAGGATAATTATGTTTTCTTTAAATGATGTTTGCACAGAATATCTAGCTGTAACTACAACTAGTACTACCTCTCTTTTGTTTTCATGAGACTCTGCGAGTGATTTTATAGCATTCCTGAATGATGTATGAATATGCCACGTAACTGTCAAAATCAAAATATGGGCAGCGAAATGTCAAATTATACCCCCCTGCGATCATGAAAACAGCAAAGGCACACGCTATTAAGATAGCAGCAGGCTTGTACAGTTTATTTGCAGAATTCCGGCGCCGTGCCTGTTGACTATGTCTCCGTTTGCGCGGTGTAAGTTTCGTAAGTTGCACAATGGGATGTAATTCTAGCTTTCATCATAAAACATAGCAGAGGGGAAGGGGTAAGAAAATAAGGGATACCTGCTGTCAAAACTTCATAAAGGATTTCTTGAGTCAGCAGTTGCTCATCAAACAACGTGTCGGAACATGTGACATGATTTATACGCAATTGATCAGGCCCTACTGATTCATATTTTACCTTTTATGATGCGTAAAATGATGAAATCTGATCTGCCCCTTTCCTGACACACTAGACGGGGGAAGGAACAACATGATCAACTGTTACTGGTGGCAGTCTCTAAAGCCGAGTTGCACTAAAAGGGGGATGCCGAGAAGTTTCGATGGATTTGCGATTCTCAGTATTTGAAACGTGATAGCTGGCTGGCATCATGCTCCTGTAGAAATGAGCCTCAGCAATTAGCTCATCTTTTATGACATCTTGGTTTTGAGTTGGTTCGTTTTCATCTCCTGTTTACAATAGCGGTATTAAACATGTTTACAAAAATATGATGAACCCTTGCGTGAACCCTTATGCAAGCTTTTTATATGAATACTGATATTATTCAATATTGGGTCATTCACCTAGATTTGAATTGGTTTTTGCTTTTGTTTCCTGATAGAACCTCTCGATTCATAAATTTTTAGGACCCAACCAGACTGCCATGAATTTAACATCTTAAACTATTTCAGATTCAACAGCCTTGTCATTCTAAGATGTGACATACTCAAGAAATAAAAAAAGAGAAAGAAATGAAGATGTGCGGTGACTGACTTGTCAGGGTTGATTTAGAGGAATTAGGTGATGACATAAGATGTACTTTGAAGGGATGTGGTAACAAGTTAGAATAGGAAAGGCCAGACTAGGTATCCCTCTCAGGTTCCCTGTGTCGTGGGTTGTGATGAGTCTGCTGTAGTATCATCATAAATTGATTTGTGTGGCTGCTGATATTGATTTGATTTGATTTAATCCCAATAAAGAATTAGGGATGGGGAGACACATGGCAAGTGGGGCCTTCACTCAGAACGCGTCCTGATTGATTACTGCATAGAATGCAAATGAGCATAAATCCCAAACAGTGCAACCCATGCAATATAATGACCTGCAGCCTGAAAGCAAGGCTAAATCCTCTCCCAAAGTGCTACAACAGAGGTATCCAAATGCTTCTTACTAGCAGCAACCCACAGCATCGCCTAATTGGAAGAAACTTTATTCATCCCGAACACTTGTTAACCGGCAATCCAAATAGCCACAGAGGTACAAAGATAGCAAACACTCAAATGTTTGATTATTTTCCTTTCACGGTGCTGCTAAAATATGAAATCTTTTGTGGTGCTGAATTAATATTTGTATGATTTTTTTTTTCTTTCTCTCTCTTTCTTTATCAATTCTATTCTGCATTTCTCCCCATAGATGCCAATTGTACCAGGAATGGTCTTAAGAATCTGTTGGTGTTGTCTGGGCTGGCCTGCCTGTTTAGTACCAGACGAGTTGAAATTAGTGCGTAATATGTTTTGCTAACCACTTCTGCCCGAGGGCGAAGAAACCAATCAAAAGTCATGTGTCAAGTCGATCGAGACGATCGACGTTCTCAACCTGCCAGATGAATGAACTCAAGAATTGGGAGAGAAACAGGAGGAGATGTATTCACTCAGCTGATCGGTTGCCATATTAGCACCAAAGCTTTGAAAATATCGTCCAGTTTGAAATTCTGTTAAGAGCAAAATCCAGAGAGAGAGAAAGAAAATAAGAGAGAGACGGTTATATATCAAATTTGTGTTTCTTTGTCATAAGGCTCGCTGTGGATAACGCTTCTGGGAATGCAATTTGTAGAAAAATCAGCAACGAACGGAAATAATAAAGCGATTGTCATTTTAATGTGTTTGTACCGACTTCCTCGGCAGTCCTGCTCTCAATATTCTGTAGACACGTTCTCATCGGTACGCAAGTTCCTGAACCCAGAAGTACATACAGTTTGGAGGGCAAGGATCTGTGTCACTCAACTTTCCTGCTTCCTTTCTGGACACAACTTTCTTGCTGCCTTTCTGCTTTGCCTTTTTCTCTCTTTCTCTTTTTTCTCTCACTTTGTTCTGTTTTCCTTGATGCATTTGATGCACAAGTTACCATTTTAGTTTCAATTTCAGTTTTATTCCACTTTATTGTGTATAAAAGGAATGACATTGTCAAAATAGCATAAACATGTAATGATATTGATCAGTAATTGAAGGGGGAAAACATATGTGTGAAAGCAAACATAGTATGCATTGTTTTGATTAAATAGTGGTTTGTTAATTATGATGAAAAATGAAGCAGCCCCCTTCAGATTCCATTATGTATTCTCTAGACACACATCTTTGTATTATCACGGCTTCCACCTCTACCTAGGCACGTAGAAGAATTCAAGGAAATTTGTCTAATCAGAAATTGTCTGATACATTTCACATTTTGAATATAACAGACATTGAGATAACACATTGAATGCAATAGTTTTTAGTCTTAAATTCAGGACAGTCAACTTTTTCTTCCTGTTTAGAAATTGTCCCACCCCCTCCCCCCCCCCCCCCCAAAAAAAAGGGCTAGCATTATTTGAGAAGGTAGGAAGAGTTGAGAGCAAATATGTTCAAAGAAATTCACGAAAGGGCACCCTACTTTAGAGCTGTTTGAAACGAGATATTGGAGACAAAAGAAAGAGAAGAGGGGGTAGCCCCTTTAAGTTATATTCTTCCTGTGTTGACATGAGATAATACATACATCTGTCTTTTAGTCGTGCATTTGTGTCACTTTTTCCTGCCTAACTCCACATTAATGGGAATGGTGGTAGATCGGCACGTAAAGTGATAGCGCAATTCATGGTAAAGGGGGAAAAAAAAAGAAGAAAAAAATGGACATCTCGCCTCGGGCCCCAACATGGATAATGTTGCAGGTGAACAAAAGTCTTCTTTAGTCAGCACAGTAACACAAGTCATGTTCAATTTTTGCTGCCAGAAGAATATATTACAAGAGTTAGAGTCAACATAGCTTCATCTAACTGTGACAGAAAGTCAGCAGGGAATGGAGATCTATGCAAGTACAGGCCAGGTACTGCAAGATTTAGTTGAAGCCTAGATTTCTGCGAGTACAGGCCAGCTACTGCAAGAATTAGTTGAAGCCTAGATTTCTCAGTGTGTATAGCAGATTGCTCTCTAGGTTACATTCAGTAGTTGTAGTAAAAAGAATAGTAATGATTAAAGAGAAAAAAATGAGCAAAATAAAAGCCAAAAAGAAAATGCTGTGTGAAGTTAACAAAAACAAGGTGTTATTTATTGTACCCTTGTGGTGTTTGCTTGCACAAACTGCCATATGAGTCATGCAGAGTGTTGCCATTGCACTCGGCAACCACAATGAACTGGATTTCATGTGACGTGCGTGGAGTCTCCAGTTTGTCTCTCGAGAGACGAGATAATCATGTTTTTATTTTTTTTTTTAGTTCCCCAGGCCAGTCCTGTTTCCCCCAAGGAAATAATCTCTTTGCGAACACTCCATATCAGCCTCAAATGACTCAACGAAATGCGTTTGTATGGTATCAAGGGGGAAGGAAAACTTCACACCTCTTTTGTTGTGGCTGTTCGTTGTAAGTTGTGCAAAACTTGCTGGTTGAAACTCCCCCGGCGCCTTTTCGGCATCCAACATGAAAAGTGCACCGTGAATGTCAGCTAAACTTGATGTCTTTCCGGCCTGGAAGTCACCTGCCGATTTGTTGGTGATAGCAAAGGGCAGCAAGTGGGGATGTGGATAGTTCCTGCTTTATACCGTTATTGTAATTGTGTGTGTTTGTGTGTGAAGGAACCTAAGACAAAAACAAAAAAACAAAACGAACATTTGAGCATTTAAATGGGTATCTTATTGGCTTTAAATAGGAACTAGGTAGTGACCTGGCGGCAACTCAAGGCTCCTTAGCCATGGAGATGATGCCTCGATCCGTGATGTCTTGACAACATCTTCTAGAGACTAGCCTGGTCTGTGGGGAGTTGAATATGTTTGATTTTTTGAGAGATTTTTTTCCAGTCTCCATATCAGCTGGTCTCTGCTATGTCTCAGTGATTGAGAGGACGTCTTGGAGATGTTGTTTAACGATGTTGCCATGATTGAGTTGCAGGTGAATTAGTTGTCACTGTGTTTGGAGATGTCTCAGAGGTTGTTCTGAAATCACCTTCTTGATGAAAGCGCAAACCAGTTTTGGTCTTCAGGGTCGCAGCTACACCTCCTCTAGTGAGATAAAGCCTAGGCCATTTGCCAATCTTATGTCGGTGTAGGCCTACGTGATGTATTCCCGTACCTGTACATTTGTATGTCTACAAACAGTGGAGAAAGTTTGAGAACTAGTTGTATTCTAAAGGCATTGGTCTAAAAGTGCTGCTAATGTGGTTTTGCAGCTTTATAAAACAAACAGGCAGGTTGCTGCTCCAGCCCTTAATGTAAACACTGTACTTCAAGAACAATCATGTACTTGTTTCGTGTCCTCCTTTCAGGTTAGGATGGCTAATGAAAGCATAGTCCTGAATGCTCCCCAACCAAACAATACTGATCTGCTTGAAGGGAAGGAGAGAAGTTGCTCTAAAAAACAGACCATTCTCACCTCACAAATGCCACAAGTTTTACTTGCAAACTCAGATAACTCCTCTGTTCACACCCAATCAAAATACAATGATGCGCCAAGATTTCACTGTCTTTTGATCATGGACAGTGTCCTCTACTTCTTCGCACTCCCAGCTCTCTGTGAATATTTACAGACTGCAGGAGCTCGCGTGCAGGACATGATGGGCGATTAAGATGCAGATTATGTGAGTCGACAGGAAATGTCACATGAACGCAACTCATGAGATATCATGCTACTGGATTCACGCAAACAAGACCCTCGAGTATCAAACCCCAGAGTTTGAAAAATAATTACAAAATAACTTGCGGGCAAAGACTTGGAAGGTTCCACGAGCAAGTGTCTGCATTGCATACACTTTAGGCCAGACTTTTCTTGTTAAAAAAAAATGTTTTATTCCTGTTTGAATAGCCCTGATGTGTGAAGATCAATTGGAAGTTCGAGCCTCCTAAATTTTGATTTCCACCCCATCTTGCCCCTAGGTGTCTCCAAAACTCTGCACTTGTGGAAGTGCTTGTCTCCTTTCAATCAAGCGTTTTGCGTCAATGAGTGGGGGCTCTCACAGCTACTCTTTTTGTAAACTTTAAAGAGGTTTTTTTTTTTAAAAAGGATTTTGTCTAATTTAGCAAGTGTTTAGGACAAAGCACTGCCCAATCCTAGAATCCCCTCCCCCCTTGAGTGAGGTCAGGTAGTTTAAATGGCAACCTGGAGTTTGTACCTCCCAAGGGGATCTACAATGCACCCCTTTGTGGGTGCACTTGTTTGGTGTAGACTTGAGGTTGGTAAGGGGAAAACATGACCACAGATTTTTTTTTTCTTTCATATCTTTACTCTTGTTTTAAGGACATAGGGAGTTCTTCAGACCGTAGAAGTTTGACTGAAGGTTGATGGAAGTCATAGAATTACTATGAAGGACAGAGAGAGGGGAAAAAACAGACAGGGGGGAGGGAAAGAAGAAGGAGGGGGTTGTTCTTTCCTTCTTTTTCAGTGCTTCCTGCAGTCATGAGATGAGAAATCTGAAAAATCCTTGCTGCAGACCTGACTGACTTGGGAGGCATGAATTGACGTCACACAAAATGGATGCAACAAATGTTTTTAAAAGACTGCCAGTGTCAAGCCAATGGCAACAAATTATCTATGTCATTCAGTAGACATGAAGGCAACAGTATCATTGTGGGGTTTCAGTCCACTCTTGTAATGAGGCCCTTTGAAGTTCTACCTGATATGACTTTGAATTTTATCGTATAATATGCCACCAGGATGGATCAAGCTCAACTCTTTGAATTACCTTTGCACATGAGTTCAGCGATCACACGCTGCAGTAAACATTCGCCACCTGTTGCATTCCTGTAATTCTTGTGGTCCGTCTAAGATTTGTTGTTTTTCGGCAGTTGCTCCGTGCATATTATATTGCAGGAATCTCGCAGGCATAGGCTTGGCGTTACAAGTGTTACAAATGGATATTGTACAATGAATGAGTCATAGATGTTCAAGGACAAATCTAACCACATTCCCAATGATGAAAAAGGCAAGGGCGATGATGAAAACTTGCCCTCACACTAACTTGTGAATTACAGACTGGTACCTGATTTGCCACTGATAAGCTGTGGACACTATAAATTGAACCTAATTTTCCTTTGTTTTTGCTTTTTTTAAAGGGTGTGTACAGTTCTAGTCGAGGTGAGGATTTAGCTTTTAACATTTTGCGAGATATTCAGAAACCACTCTATGAGATGTCAAAGAGCATGCAATTCTAAAGGGTATCAAAAGTTTATTTGACAAAAATCAGTTTTGAAATGGCTGAGATATCCAAAAACAAGGTGAAACAAAGACATCATAATAAAGTTGGGGCATGTCGCCTTTTATTATTATCACTTTTTTGGATATCTTAGCCATTTCAAAACCAATTTTTATCAAATAAACGTTGAATCCTTCTTAAAATTACATGCTCTTTCATATTTCATAAGAGGTTTCTCATTATCTCACTTAGAAATGTTCAAAACATGAATCCCTTACCTCAATCCGTACTGTACAGTCCCTTTAATGCTGTGTTGGCATCTTTATAGCTGATTAACATGCTGAAGGCAGTATATTTACAAAATTGTCACAGTGATTGATTGTGTGCCGACAAGAGATTGGCAAGATACCATATGGTATAAGGATCTGATGTGTGTGACAACTATTGATAATCTTCATAAATATGGAGTATTGTTTTTAAACAAATATGGTATTTGTGCTTATTGTCAAAAATGCTATTCAAATGGGGGGGGGGGGGGCACCACTCACACTACTAGTTTTTCCAATTAGGATGAAAACTGTATGCAGGGGAGGTCAAATGTGGGGTGGTGGGGTGGGGTTGGAGGGTAACAATTGTGAGCCACCATTGCTCTGCTCTGACTCAGTTTGTGGTAAATTACCCCATGTTCTCTTACCTGCCCCAACGCTTTTCTTCAATTTTTTTTTTTTTGGCTGTCAGTTGACATCAGCCACAAAGTTGTGTCCTGACACGCAAGCTGCGTCAGCGCGGGATGACGTTATTATATCTGCACTGTCGGGACTTATAACCTTCGCCTATAGCTACCTCATCTTCTTCGTCAGGCGTAGATGCTTAGGCAGATCTATTGTACAAGGTTATAATCTTAAACACCCCGTTATCATCATTGCATTCTCTTTTTCTCTCTCTCTTCGGTCTGTCTCATTTTTATGATTTGCGCATTTATCGAACTGAATCGAATTAAGTCCACTGAATTCCAATAATTGGAATTTATATGTGCACATACTGTATGTGTGATGAGGCCATTGTGTACGTGTGTGTGTGTGTGTGTGTGTGTGCGTGTTTGTGTGTGTGTGTGTGTGTATAGATATATAATGTGGGTTTGACTGAGGGCAAATTACTTTGAGACCTATTTTTCTCCTTTGGTAACATGCCAGGTATCAAGGATGTGGAAAAACTGGCACGATGTGGTTTAATGTTGACACGAGAAAACATTCCCACTCCGGGGGAAGTTGCGGTCCAACTTTCGACCAATTGCCTTGTAGAAATTGGTGAGGCAAATCGCGTACTTGTCTACTTTTTTTTTTAACCCCTCACTAGTAATGTTGGCTCAGATGTATGCAGTATTTGTAACATTATCAAAAGGAAAAAAAAAGATAATAATGTTTGGATGCAGACAAAAGGATAAATTGCAAGCCACTTATGAGCTGCTTTCACCGAGAAAAACCATTGTGGCTATGAAGCTGAAGAATTGCTCGCATGATTAGGGAGGCTATGTTGTCTGGTAAACAGTCCATTTTAGGAGGATATAATGATGGGCTAATTATGTGTATTTTTAATGTGATTGGGGGGGGGGATGGAGTAGGGATGTTAATCTTGGGGGAAAAAAAATCCTACCTTTTGATGATAGTGATTCTTTTGTAAATCCAAGGCTTATTCACTTATGGACCCCTATTAAAATGCTGTGCATAACTGCCATTTGAAGAAAAGAGATATGTGGTTTAGTGATGGAAAGGGTCAGAAATACTTTAACAAACCAAAGTGAGACAAAGCTGCAGTGTGACTATCTTGCCCCCACCCCTCGTTCAGGGGAGTAGTCATTTTTCTGTTTTTACTTTCAACAAAAAAAAATCTAGAGATGTCACAGTGTTGTGTAACTTTAATTACCAGTAATAATGATAAATACAGTACAATTGTAATGTTATGCTAGAGAATTCGGGTCAAGTAAAGAGATAGAATGCCAAGAAGGAGGCACGTAAACTTGGAGAGCTCCAGTGCACAATCATCATCATCATAATTCGTCATCATCATTGTCATCATCACCATCATCACCATCATCATCACCATCACCATCATCACCATCACCACACCATCACCATCACCATCACCATCACCATCACCATCACCATCACCATCACCATCACCATCACCATCACCATCACCATCACCATCACCATCACCATCACCATCACCATCACCATCACCATCACCATCACCATCACCATCACCATCACCATCACCATCACCATCACCATCACCATCACCATCACCATCACCATCACCATCACCATCACCATCACCATCACCATCACCATCACCATCACCATCACCATCACCATCACCATCACCATCACCATCACCACCACCATCATCACCATCATCACCATCACCATCACCATCATCACCATCATCACCATCACCATCACCATCATCACCATCATCACCGAGTCATCATCATCATCTTGTAGAGTGAAAGTAACTCTTTAAAAAGCTCAAGGGAAGAGGATCGATTGGTGGACTTATTGTGACAAGGAAGCCGGTGAATGGACAGGATTGGTCTTGGTCCTGGTCCTGGTCCTGTAAGACTTCTTACAAGGTCTCCCCTTCTTTTGAAGGCAATTCCATCATTCTGGCAATTGTCTCCCAAGAAATCACCTGACCAAACCCATCCCGATGGCTGTGATGACGCTGAAGACCTCATTCACATGTCCTGTGCCGACGTGGGTTGACCCTTTTTTTTTCCATCTTTGATGTATATTTTGATGCTGTTGTTGTTGAATTTTACAATATCAAAACATACAAACATATCCCATTGTAGAATGGGGCTTTATAGATTTGTCCATAATCTTTAGTCTTTGTCCATTCTCCCCTCCACCTTCCCTTGAAAATCAGAGATAGGGCTTGAAGGTAATCCCCTTAATGCCAAGTTTTGGCAGACGATCCATTTATGATGTTCATATTCCATGTTCTTTGCATCTTTTTTGACATCCATCGTGTCGCATCCCGAGCTGTCGTCTGTTTTGGCGTGCCTGTCACAATGAAAACCTCTCCATCGAACAGGTTTACACTGTAGTTGAATGTGGGTAGGATTCTCTCCTTCAAAATAAAGCTGGATGACTAAAAAGGATCAATGTCAGCGCTGATGTCATGTATAGAGCAGAAACCTCACACCTGACACAAAAAGGATTCTCGACTTCTAATTTTCTTGTTTCGTCTGTCTACCAGCTCTCTTTTCATTTTCTCTCATTCCTTTCAGACAGTAAATTATCCTCCACTTTGAAGTCCCTTTGAAATGAACTCTGAATGAAGCAATTCTCTCCCATCATTTTAATCTGCTTTCTAACCCGATTTCAATGGCAGGCCAGGTGATATGACAAAAGTGAAAGTACATGATACTTGGCCTGTGGTTTTCTTTTGTATATCAAGTGTTTCTCCCCTCCCCCCTCCTTCCCCCCCCCCCCCTCCCACATACACCAGTCCACCTCCTAATGTACCTATGGAAGTGTGCTCCCATTATAAGAGGACCGATTCCCAATTAATCCCTTGATCCTTTCACAATTCTTATCCTGTTCCAAGAAGTGTAGTGAAAGCTAATAAATCTCTGTGCTTTCTTGCCTTTCTTCCTCTGATCAGCTCAATCCATTTTTATTTTGAGGGGGGACTATTCAAGTCTAGCGATTCATCCTCGGACAACAAAAGTGGTATTGGTCTTATCATTACAGCTTTGTTGGTAGCTTAACCCCTTGTGTGTTTTAAAAGCCGATTGGCACGGAAAACCACATAGCATTGTACACACTGTCCACAGTTCCTGGCTCAGAAAGGGTTAACCCTTTACCTCTGAACTATTACAATTCCTTATGAAGTTGCAGTTCTTTAGCACACCTGAGTCCCATGAGTAAATCTTCTCGTTCATGGGACTTTATTATTGTGCGAGGAACAAGCATTGCATAAAGGAGTTAAGTCTATCTGTGCCACAGGTGACCTGGTTCTTCATTTTGGCAATGGGCTTTGATGGTGTGGTGCTCAGGGGCTTAACTTGAACATTGAGCACTATAATCTACAGTAGTCCTGATGGGGCATATAACCTGTCACAAGTCAATGGTGAAATCCACCTTCTCATCAGATTATCATTTACTAGACTTTGGGATTAATCCTGATCAGCCATGAGAGGATAAGTAAAGTCTTCCCGAAGGATGTGATATACATGTAGATGGTTTGGTTGGTTGACAAATGTCTACTGCAACTGAATGACGCTGACAGATAAGAGTAGATACTATGATATAGGAGTGTACAAAAACATGTGTGATTTTAATCCTATATCTCAATGTTGCTGTCCAACTTTTTTTGTCAGCTACAACGTACAGAAGGTGTACAAATGTTGCACTAAGGCATACAATATATGAGTGTGACATACTGCATATTCATATATTCATTTATAATTTATTATTATGATGATTACTTTTTTAAGTACAGCTGTATGTTGTCACTTGTCTCATTATGTCAATCCTATTTGTAAATTTTGGATGTGGATACTTTCCCCTCTCTAAAATGGCTCTAAACAGGCAGACAGTCAGACAGACAAATAAAAGAGGATTTTCTTTTCTTTTTACTAGTTCCATATTCAGTCTTTTTTTTTCTCGTAGTGCATATAAAATGAATTCTGTAAGTGATGAATTTCAGATGGAGAATGCAACAAAGAGCCAAGAGCTCAGAACTTGAGACATTAAATGCATTTTGAATGCTTTCAACTCTAGGATATTGATATGTCATCAGCATTGAGCTGAGCAGTCCCACTTGTTATTTGACATTTTGACACAAGGGGAGTTTATTGACCTTCTATAAAGGGGAGAAGGATTACATCAACAACGAAAACAAAACTTTAACTGTTGTAACTTTGATGAGATTCCTATATATGTATATTCTATATGTGAGTAGGTAAGGACTCACTCTCATGAAGCCTTTTTCGGGGGTGGGGGGGGGGTGGGGATGGGGGTGGGGGAGTGTTATTTCTTCCCCCCCTTCCCTAGGAATGCAAACACTGATGTAGACCGAAGAAACAAACAACTCATCTCCAGCGTCTCTGGATGCTCTTCCAGTGGTGGTGGTGTAGAGCTCGCCAGGAGTGTTATTTGGAGTCGCTACCAAAAGACCATCTCCGCAGGCTATCTCCATACTGCGGACTTGCCCTCCTCCATGAACCATGCAATCGCGCCTCCTGGGCGACGCCCAGGTTATGTTTTTCCAGCCCTTAACCTCCCGCGATCACAGCCAGCTTCCCTCTGCAAGCAAAGAACGATGCAGCAAATGTTGACATCTCATCAGCATCCAGTTCACTTTTTTTTTTCTCTCTCTCTTTAAGAAATATTTAGTTGATTTTCGTTGGCATCGCCATCGCCGTTGATGTCAACATCTCCAGCTATCAGTCGATCAAGATGGTCAAAAGTTCATGACAGATTAGTCAAGATAAAGAAAACAAAAAATAAATCTATCTCCCCCCCCCCCCCCCCCCCCACTTTGGCAAGCAGGAGCCAGTAATGGCTTGTTAAGTGGACTTGGGAATAGCAGCTTGAAAGCATGCAGCTTGATATCTTCTAAGATTGCCTGACATAGCCAATTGGAATTTTGAACTGTCCAGTGGACATGACAACCCCTGCCCTCTTCTCCCCCCCCCCCCCAACCCTATATTCTTTCTTACCATGTAGAGTGGTAGAATACCAATGAGATGTCTTTAGAAGAGCTCTTGGAAGAAAAGAAATGCTCGAAAAGAGGTTTGTTGTGGCATTTTTGTGGTGTTGTGGAATTTGAAGCCCTTGAGTTGCGCTCCTTGGCTTTTCGCTAAGTGTGACATCCGTCCATTCTGCCAGGGACATAAAGAGACTCAAACAAACAGCCTTTCTGGAGAGCCCCCCATTTACAGCTCTGCCGAGGACAAGAAAGTCCCATTTGAAATTCTTGACTCCGTGAGATGAGACAAATCCTCCATTTACAATCATCCCTATACCCAGTGTAAACAGTTGCCGCCTTGCATCCATCCATCCTAAAACTTGAGAGGAAGACGGTCCAGTGGAAATGACAATATCGTCTCCTCCGGCACTCTTTCTTCTCTCTCTCTCTCTCTCTCTCTCTCCAGAAGTGTCTCAACATACCTCACCCTGACAAGTAGAAGCTGTACAGACAAATGCCATTAATAGCATGTTTTGGCCAATCTATCTCAGTTGAGCCAATAAAAAAAAAAAGACAGAAAGAAAGAAAACTGCGTCTGAGCTTTCATTTATTCTGCCGGAGGATATTTGAATGGTCAATTTGTTTTGAGTAGGATCTGAATTTTCTCAAGGAAGGAGTGAAATGTGAAAAGGAAAAACAGAAATTGATGACTCGAAGCAAAGGAGTATTTTAGGTGCTGTCTTTTTTGTGGGGAAGCTCGAAAACTGGCTTGCAGGGGGGATTAAATGTTCACATGAGGGCAAGGCTTCATGGTCCCCCAAATGAGGTTTGAACACTCATCAGCTGAGAATCAGTCCTTGCCATTAAAGATGAGCTTGTTTATTCATTTTGTCTAGACAAGAAAAGAACAATTTGTTGGATAGTTTATAGGATTGATAGAAATTCATGAACGTAGATGCCGTACCTACAGATCTTTATGTTTCACCATCTTTTCATGAGGTTCCCTATTTGAGTAGGTTGATAGGATAAAATGGCCTGATAAAGAGGTAGAATGCGAACTCATCTTTGAATCCTTTATCCTTGGTGTGGCTGAGAAAGTGAATGTGGAGGTGCTATACGCCCTAAAAATGAACAAATTTTCCGTGGAAAGTTTTTGGAACTCGCCAAATTTCTTTTGTATGATGTACTACTTCCAACTGATATGATGTTGACCATATCTACATGTAGGTTGACAGTGCTTATGATGCTAGCAAGCAAGACATACAGAAGTTTAAAAAAACTTGTTTGCATTTCAAATGGCCACAGTCTTAACTCAAGCCATTCCATAGATGACCATATCTATACTTCTGTGAAAACGTGTAGATGAGTAATGCTGAATAATGTATGGAGAGGGACAAGGACCCCCTTTGTATTTCCCCACGAGCACAGAAAGCATCTGTCCGGCACAATGGACCTCCTTCATATTAATGAACAATCGCCACAATGACCCTTCAGGAGATTAAAAGGGATTAACCAAATCATCGCTTGATCTGCTATCGGCCGAAGTGTGTTTCATCCCCTCTTGAGAATTGTTGTTTATTATGATACATGAAGAGAGAATCGTGGCAAGAATTTTGCCTCCAGGAGGCCCCGAATTTACATCATATCCTGTGTTACCATTCAAGAGAATTGTTGTCATGCATCTTCACGTGTGAGCTAAAGGTTTCTGCCCCAGTGGAAATGGTGATGACATCATTCCTCTGAGAAACCTGTCCATCATAATGAATATAGTTTAGTGTTCATCCCCCCCCCCCCCTCTTTCTGCTTAGTCTAACTTTCACTTGTCTAGAGGATGTCATGAGAATTGTCTGACTGATATCAAAAAGAACAAAAGAATTTAAAGGATATTCATAAATTTGGGTTGAATGATTTCGCTTCCTGTGAGGTCATATGCACAAGCAGTGCCAGATGCATTGATGTAGGCCTATCTACATGTATGTAGGCTAGTTTCCATGACTGTAAAGTATGCATCTATTATTGTATTTCCCATAATGACAGATTTGCAGTTTATTGCAAAGCATTCTTTTAGTAGTGTTTGATGGATGGTCTGAAATCAAATGAAGTTAGATACATGAAGGATAAAGAAAACACAGCACAGCAGTTCCAGTTCCGCTACATATGTATATATTTATATAAAACTCTGCCTGATTGTTGGGCCTTATATTTGAAACTTTTTTCTCATATTATTTAAGATTTGAATGTATCTAGTATAGAGTGAATATTTCTTTTAATGTAATGCTGTGCAAAGTGGTGCATTCAGTGTTGCTAAAGATGATAATGATATCCACAACAATAGTAATGATAATTGTAAAAATGATAGTAATGTTAACAATGATTATGATAATAGTGATGATAAATAAGAATTGCAGTAGCATAATAATGCATGCACAAGGGTGATGAGAAAAAATTCAAGTTTTGTGCAATATTTATAAATTATTATGATGGAAATTTTAGGCTATACTCTCAGACAAACCCAAAGCCAGCAGTGAAAGATAGATTTGGCTATTATCATGTTACTACCTTGTGATCCACGGCCAAGAACTGACTTTGACAGACTAGGTACAGCTGACTTGGGTACAGTCTCCAGCCATAACCACACCCAAACCACAATACCCAAGTTTCAGCTGTAAAATGGTTTGATGTTTAACCCCATGAACATCAGAATACATTTCGATGTGCAGTTAGATGGGAATTCATTGTATTTTGTCTCAGTCCTGGATAGGTTGTGGCTTAATTTGAACAATATTCGATAAGGAAGTGGATGTCTGGAGATTTTGGATGACTGATTGGGTAGGATGTGATTGTGAAACACATCATCTATCCAGAAAGTTTTGATACGATTTGGAACAGTGGGAATACCCTGGCCTTCAGATGTCATTACGCCATTAGACTGTCTTAATAGAGAGTGGATGTATCCTACATTGTCAAGGCTGAAAGCTCAGTGGGTGACAAAGCTTCCAAAAGAGGAAAAAAAAAAGGGGGGATGGAGTCAAGGGAGACAAAACAATGCTTTTCACATCTCTGCTCAGTATTTACAACATCCCCTGCAATATCAGTACATTTGTGAGGCATGGGGGGGGGGGGGGGGGAGTGGAATATAATATATGAAGTGTCTTGATAGAAATGATTGCTCATCTGTTAAGAATGTAGAACTGTTATACTCTGGAATCATACTCATAGTATGTGATAAACAAGGACACCAAGGGCATAACAATCAAACATTTAGGGCTCACACCCGTAAATACAATGGAATGTCACAGACCCCTTCACAAATTCGTAACAAAGATACCAAAATAAAAGAAGAAAAAAAATTAATTAAAAATTTAATGATGTAGTTTGGCAAAGAACTGAATAGTTGTAGATATTGAGTATGAATTCCTCTACAAATTGCATTTTGGTTGGAAGATGAAAGCTTTTCTGGTGGAATTTGAGGGGACTATATTTCATTGGGTACGTGTACGGAAAATAGGTGATTTTTTGAGTGACAAGAACTCGTAGTCTGGCTTTGCGGCCCCCTGGACAGAATTTGAACTGAATAATCCACCCTAAAAATTTGATGGATGAAAGGGTATGTATCTAACTTTAATCCAGGTTAGTGAAGCTGAAACACCTCATTTCTCCCAGCTATTTTACAGAATTTTTTGAAATTTGATTTTTAACTCACATCCCTATGGGGAAATATTTATGGTTGTGAGCCCTATACCTCCTCCTCGTCACCCTCACTCCCACCTGAAGGTCTGAGGTAAAGGGAGACAGGTACAACGATAATATTACAACGGATAATGCTGTTTTCATGACAAATTCAGAAGTGGTGCCAATGTAAAGATACACAGGTAGATGTGTAATAATGTCTTTATACGAGGTTTTATCCTGAACTTTGTATTTTTTTTAATGAACGTTTCAGTTGGCTCCGCACTTACCCAAATACTTAAAGGAAACTTAGTGTCTTATGTACAAACTCCACTGGGTTTGCAAAATTTATCTCAAAAGTACTGGTCCAAGAAAAATTAGATGATGTCATCACAGTGGTAAGAATGGTGATATTGATCATGCCGCCTAAAAGTTTCTAAACTTTTGTGGGGATTTCAGCTGCATCAATACATGTGGCCATTTGCGTTTGGAATGCATTTTGTGGCCAAAAGACATTCTTTGTATGGAAAGTAAGTATTGTGCCATCTGGACCTGGGACTATTTTGGTATTAAAGCTCACTCTAGACTCATTTTCTTGTGATAATGATGGCTGAGTCATAGGAGAATATTGTATGCATGGTATGTGAGCCATTAGCAACATAGACACCACAAAACAAAAAAACAGTGGTGGGTGCTAAATGACTCATAGGTGATGTTGAAGGGGGAAAAAAACACATCTATTTTTAGTAGTACACATTGTAGTACAGGTGGAAGCAGAAGTAGTAGTAGTAGTAGTAGTAGTAGTAGTAGTAGTAGTAGTAGTAGTAGTAGTAGTAGTAGTAGAAGTAGTAGTAGATGAAGTGGTAGTAATGGCAGTAGTAGTACAACTGTACTAGATGTAGAAAATCTTGTATAAAATGTTTTTGTAGTAGCTGTAATAGTTCCAGTGTTAATGGCAGTAGTATTGAAATAGTCAGGGCATCAGTATTGTAATTTGTAGCAGAAATAACTTGTTTGAGTCAGACTAGCAAAACAGCTACAGCTACTATGCTTGATATATCTTTCAGTTCTTTCAGTGCTTAGGCCTAAATGATTAATATAAAAAATAAACACACAGTTGATGACATTAAATCCGATGAAAAGGGTATTATTTGCCAGTCATTGGTGATTAAAGCTATTGCACATTGTGTACAATGTGCAATGGAAGCGATGAAAAAGAGGCAGATAGAAATAGTTATTGTGCATTATTTTGATATGTAGGCCTAATGTTTTGTCACTGCTGACCGAACAGAAGTAGTTGGTGACCCTGGGAAAGTGGGTAATTATGTAGTAATAGCCCTACAATCTGCACAGAGTACCCATAGAGATCAGAGACATCTATTCTGGGCATTGACAATGTGACTAGCGGAAACAGTCAAATGAGGTCAGCCAGAGGTGAACCACATTTCAGCATCCGCCTCCATTCATTAGCACATGACCATACCCAGAAGGAGAGGGCTTAGAGCTTCTGAGATTTGCCCCAGCCCCAGCCCAGGCAGCAGTGTATCATCCTCATAGTTTAGAGGGATGGTACATAATATCGCTGGAGATGAGGATTGGGCTTTTAACTTTTTGCGAGATACTGAGAAACAGCTTATGGAATAGTACTGAGCATACCATTCTAAGAGGAATTCTGAATTCATTTGATGATAATTGGTTTTGGAATGGCTGCGACGTCCAAAAACAAAGTAAAACAAAGCAACCATGATAAAAGTTTGGTCCCACCTATTATCAGGATCACTCTGTTTTGGATATCTCGGCCATTACACAACCAATTTCCATCAAATAAACTATGAATTCCTTGTGGAATTACATGCTTTTTCATGTTTCATAAGAGATTTCTCATTATCTCACCAAAAAAATGTTAGAAACCTGAAGTTAGGTCTCAACCTCAACTATATGTTCCCTCATAGAAGAGGCTTTTTGTGTGTCCTTGCGAGTAGTGGGGATCCAGTCAAGCCCAGCAATGTCTCTCTCTCTCCTCCGTCTCTCGCAGCAGCCGCGAACCCCCGGATGTTGTCTCTGGTAATACGACTTTTCCTCTCCTTCATCACTGCAGACATTCCCTGACCTTGCCGTGCCATCGTTTTTAGGAGCAGGAGTTCATTCTCTCTCATCAGAGACGCGACCGACGATGCAATGAATAGTCTCGCTCTCTAACGTCCTCCAGACATTGTGCCACTTTCTTTAGTTCATGTAACTAAGAAGAGTCCTGGTTTTGTTGTCTAGACTTTTGTTTACTATTAGTTTGGGGGCACAGGTGGTATAGCGGATAAAACTGGACTTTGAGATGGAGGTCCCAAGTTCGAGTCCGTATTGTCCTAGGATGAGATATTTTTTTTACCCAAGATGTCCCTCTCATCAACCCCGGTGTAAAACTGGGTGCCTGGTAATACTGGGTTAGTGATAGATAATGGCAGGGCCCTCTTGAAGAACAGTGATAACACTGTAAAGGTTATCTGGGTAAATAAGACCGTATATTAATAGAATAATCTTTCATGTTTCCTCCAAGCCAAGTAATTTCATTCCCATGCAACATCAACTGAAAGTGTAAGAGCATCATATCTTTCATCATTTTCAAACAGCGTCCTACTTCAGATGTAAAGAAGAAGTCATGCCAAAGTTCACGCTGTAACGACTCCAGATACTTCAAGACCCGACCTATGGCGGAGTTTTTAAATGCCAGACTGGCGCGTAAAAAATGAGAGTTGTTCCTGATCAGCCTTTGATTTATGGGCCCCTAGTTTGGATACTAGGCTGGCATATCAATCCCCATTCACCTTAAGCTTTGTTCTCGTGAAAAGTGAAAAGTGAAAATAAAGTTTGAATTTGAATTAGAATTTGAATAGGCGTTATCTCAGGAGAGGGGACTGGTTCCAGATTCCCCATTCTATGCCTCTCTACCTCCGGAGTACATGTGTAGCCCTTTGCATTTGTGCATTATGGTGCCTGTTTGTGGCTTAAAGGACAAGTTCACCTTCATAAACATAAGGATTGAGAGAATGTAGCAATATTAGTAGAACACATCATTGAAAGTTTGAGGGAAATCAGACAATCCGTTCAAAAGTTATGAATTTTTGAAGTTTTTGTGCAGTACCCGCTGGATGAGAAGACTACTGCAGTGTATGAATAACTTAGATGTCACATGCGTACAACAATATAAGGAAAATATAAAGAGAATTTCACAAAATTCCATCTTTTGAAAAAAGTACACATTCCCCTGACTCGTTACCGACGAATGTTATGGGTAATATTATTCCCCCTGCCTTTAGAAAGAGGCAAGTCAAGTGCTCTTCAATTATGCGAAAAAAGTGAAAATATGTTGAATTTTCTTTTACATTTTCTTTATACTGTTGTACGCATATGACTCACAAGCTGTAGTAGTCTCCTCATCCAGCGGTTCCAACACAAAACTTTAAAAAATTCATAACTTTTGCATTGATTGTCCAATTTTCCTCAAACTTTCACTGATGTGTTCTACTAATATTGTTGCATTTTCTCAATCCTTATGTTTATGAAGGTGAACCTGTCCTTTAAATATCAGGGTGCCAAACTGCATACTGAGTAGGCCTACACATACAGTACATGTTTGTGTCAAATAGTATTTATATTACAGTGTGTGCAAAACATCATATGTTGAGTTACTCTAATCAGTTATTAAACAACATGATGATAAATTTGTTATTGAATCTCTGATATGGTACATTCATATATGGTATGTAAACTGAATTTGTATCAAGGCCTATTTGCTGTGATTTAATTCAACCAGTCTTGTACTTTCACGCTCAACAGATGAAAGGGGATTAGAAATGATGGTAGAAATGATATAGGTCTCTTGAAGAGCTTCTCAATATTCTTCAGATTATCTAGTTTGTTGTTGTTTTTTCTGTGCTTATACTCTCAAATTTTAACTCCATCCTTTCTGATGACTTTCATATGATTTACCAGTACGCACACTTTACTTTGAGTTGATTGGCAAGTTCGATGGGTTGATGCAGATTTGAGTTCATCCATTTGGATCATCCATGCAACTAGGATGAGTTGTGGAACTTTTCTTCGTGTGGTTTTTACAGGTCACTCCAGCTTTAATACGAGATTGAACTAGTTATCTAACCTTGCCAGACTGATGTATATGTTTTGAAGTTTTTCTCTGTCTTTATCACCCATGTCATTGATTGCAACGTAGGCGCCTATAGCTTACCAGTCAGAAAATGGTGTCTCTGTGAATGGAGAGGCTATAAGGAAGTGCTTTGTATAGAGAGATCAATGTTATCATTCTTTTTTTTTTTTTTAGGTCAAGAAATATACTTCACTTCTACATGGCTTCGCTTCCTCATTCTCTGTTATCCATCTTTCCAAAGTGGTTTTGACAGACATCAGCTATTCTGTATGCTTGTCCCACTGACTAATGATGAGAAATCTTTGCTCTCTCTCCCTCTCTGTCTCAGACAATGTAATGTGTAGTTCATCCATCTAAAAAATGTGTACAACATTGGCGAGGCGAGGGTACATGCAGGTCGTCGGTTGCTAAACCCAGGCTCCAGCGTGCTTCTCTCTTGTTTATGAGTGCAGATTTATTGGTTCTGGGGAGCCCACCCCTACACTTGACTTCCCCTCTCCCAAAGAGCTGGCAGTTTTTTGTCCCCATGGAGCTATTTCGGCCCTAGTAGCCCACTGCACTTTTACGACTCCGAGCGAGATGTTTCTGTGTGGTCAGACTCTGTGATATGGGGATGACACTACCGATATCGTATTTCTTGTAATCTTTTTGATCTGTTATTGGAGGCCTTTAATACATACCCTCATCTCTTCCCTGATATCTTCTGAAGAAAAACGCAATCGAGAAATAAATAAAAGGGCTTTTTACACTTGTGTTTCTTAACCCCGGACTTTCTCTGACCCAGGACTATCGTTAGTCCCGTACCAATTTTTTCAGCTTTTTACACTCGCCAATTAGTCCCGTACTATCTCTTGTCCGGGGCTAAGGAGAAAACTGACCTTTTTACACTCGTATTTCTTAGACCCGGACTTTCCAAACCACATGAATATTCATAATTACGCTGTGTACTGTACACGTACACGCACGCACCGGCAGCACTTGATTACCTCGTTTCTGATTGGTCAGTGAGGGTCGGACTTCGTCTCCGTCGCTTAGCCCAGGATTATTTTTTCGTTCTGTTTACACTCACTTGCTTGGCACCGCAATTGCGGTGCTAGCACCGCAATTGCGGTGCTAACCCCTGCTATTTTGCAGGGCCAGATAGTACCGTACTATCGGTGGGGCTAGCCCACTTTGGCAAAAACGAGTGTAAACAGAAAGTGGGCTAAGGATAGTCCCGTACCAACGGTGGGGCTAAGGCCCCCCCCTTAGCCCCACCGTTGGTCCGGGGCTAAGCAAAATTTTACAAGTGTAAAAAGCCCTAAAGTTAGAGAGAACAAGATAGAAGGAGAGAGAGAGAGAAAGAAGCAAGGATATGATGCACATTTGCAGTTAACAGTATTTGTTCAGATGCTGTAGCAGCATATAGTAGAAGAAGAACATTGCAGCCACACGTATGAAATATACAGAAATGAAAAAAATTAAATGCCAGGAAAACATGTGTTCAGAACTTTTAATGAGAAACCTAAAGCCACAATTTTCGCGAATTTTGCGAGTAGCCAAGATTTGTAAAATTAAAATGCACACGAAAGTAGCCAATTTGTCTGCACTACAATGCATTGAATGCCAGACACATTGGCGAGGTACTAAAGTTTCATGCCGCGCAAAAGGCTGTCAGCTCCAATTCGTGAAAATTTCGTGCCGTGAATATTTGTGGTTTAACAGGAGTGTCAAATTAAGATGAGAGGCATTACTGATTTGGATATGAGAATCTTTAATAAAGTTTGTCCAGTTTCGCAAGGAATGATGCTTTCTTTTCACATAATCTTTTTAAATGTAGGGCACTATGTCTCTCTTATATGAGGATAACATTTTGCACATGACACACTGTGGATGGCATTATGAAGAGCACGAAACTGATAAAATATGTTTTTCTGTATTTTTGCATGTTCTTTCAACGTATTGATCAGTAAAGCAGACTTTGCAACTTATGAAAACATATCTCTGACTGTGTGCATCTCTACTTCCCCCTCTTTTTCCTCCTATCTGCTCCATCTTATCCGATCACCCTGTCATCCTGTGTCATCACCCTATCAACCTCCTGCGACGTTCACCCACGCCGCCGCCTGGATCCGTGGGGCCGGCCACGTACCCCTCCTATCACGCAACCTGCCTGTGATCGATTTCATATCGTCATCCATGTCAAACAGGTAAGTTGATCTGTAGTGTGTGCCATTTGGAATGTAGAAGAGAAATTTTCCTGACAATGTTACCGTATTGCTAATGGACCTATTGAGATCGTGGTTGCTAGGAGGTTAATTTTCATTGCAACTGATCGACAAATTGCCCTACATCGACGTAAATAAGCACAGAATTGATCAGTGTTTTAGTCGTAGCCATGGTGAAAAAAAAAAAATCATGGGCGTACATATACATCGATGTAGGGCAATTTGTCAATCAGTTGCGATGAAAACATCTCGACGGAAGAATTTCATGAATTTGAATAAGGTTAATTTTCCTTGAGAAATAAAAAGTAAAAAAAAAACCACCTTGTCTGTATGTGTGTGTACATTTTGAACTTTGTACACTGTGCACAACTGAATGAAAAGAAAAAAACAACAACAGAAACCCACAAAGACTCCAAAGGATACTTTCCCTGTGAACAAAACATACCACAAATCTTTGGCTGTCACCACTTCAAGATTTTTTTTTGGGAGGGGGGGGGGATAGAATAATATATCACTTACAGATAGTCTGAAGGGCTGATTTATGCCATGAGAGGCAGATATTGTATTGTTTACATTTTGACTCTGCCATAGTAATAACCTACATGTCCATTCCAAGTCTTCTCTTATGCTTTCTTCTTTGGGGTCCTCCCCCCCCCCCCCCCCCCCCCCACTTAATAGAAAATTCTCTGATGGAAAACCTCTTTCTTCCTTTTTTATTCAACCAAATCTGTATGCACTGGACTTGAAGTGAGACTACCTAAAGCTGATCCTAGTGAGCTGTCCGCTCCATATAGTAGAAATTCTGTAAAGTCGTTGTGTAGATCTCAGTGACATATTTGGTTAGAAAAAAGTATGTGTGTGTTTTTGTGTGCGTATCTATATAAAATATAGAGAACATGAATATGCACACTGTGCAAACAAATCTGCTGTATTTGAGCAGATCCGCTTAATAATTATTTTGTATATTTCTAGCGTAGTCTGTCAAATCAGCCAAAATAGTACCCTATTCACCAAACCCCATGATTTTTTTCCCTCTTTTGTCAGATGTGGCAATACTTGAACCTGTTTCCAAATATTGTAACCTGCTGTATTTATGTAGATTCAAGTAACCAAGGAAGTGATATTATCTCACCTTGTTCCATTTCCTTAATTAAATCTAGGATGTGAGTGCCAGCAAAATGAAGGCCAGAATTGTGTGAAAAAAAAAATAGGTGAAAAACAATTACAAAACAATTAGAAATATTGCGGTGTTATGGGTGAAAAAGCCCTTTGTCTGTAGTCAAGGGTAATGATGAATCACCATGGATAATACATGTAGCAATGCAGCAGAGTTTTGAGGAAATGAGAGCACTGCTTGTTTGTGAACGTGGAAATATATTGCTTATTACATATTTTTATTTCAGCAATGCCATTTTTCAACATATCTCCATGTATGTTTATCTATATTGATCTTTTTTAGTTTCAGGTGATTCATTTCTGCCTCATTAATGTCACATCTGCTCCCATGTTTTTGGAAAAAGGGAGGAATTTTTGCGATGAGCTCATTTTAAGAAAGATCAAGAGACTGTTAACCCTTACCGTACCAGGGACTTTGGACAATGTTTACGTGGTTGTTTGTGTCAGTCGGTACTGAAAGCACGCAAAGGGTGAACATTGAAAATATCCCCAAAGCATCCAAAGGGCTTTTTACACTTGTAAATTTTTGCTTAGCCCCGGACCAACGGTGGGGCTAAGGGGGGCCTTAGCCCCACCGTTGGTACGGGACTATCCTTAGCCCACTTTCTGTTTGCACTCGTTTTTGCCAAAGTGGGCTAGCCCCACCGATAGTACGGTACTATCTGGCCCTGCAAAATAGCAGGGATTAGCATCGCAATTGCGGTGCCAAGCAAGTGAGTGTAAACAGAACGAAAAAATAATCCTGGGCTAAGCAACGGAGACGAAGTCCGACCCTCACTGACCAATCAGAAACGAGGTAATCAAGTGCTGCCAGTGCGTGCGTGTACGTGTACAGTACACAGCGTAATTATGAATATTCATGTGGTTTGGAAAGTCCGGGGCTAAGAAATACGAGTGTAAAAAGGTCAGTTTTCTCCTTAGCCCCAGACAAGAGATAGTACGGGACTAATTGGCGAGTGTAAAAAGCTGAAAAAATTGGTACGGGACTAACGATAGTCCTGGGTCAGAGAAAGTCCGGGGTTAAGAAACACAAGTGTAAAAAGCCCTAAAGAGATCCATAGATCTACAGTGACTCTATGACAAGTAAAGATGCAACACCTATTGTAGCAGTGGGTCCCGGATTTGTACTTGACACAATGCACCAGAACAAATGGGTTTATAGCTTCAGTTAAATACATATGTACCTACTTACCCAACCTACATTAAAAATGGATGTAGAGATAGTAAACAAGTCAGAGAGAGGGGTGGAAGTGAGTGCATATATTCAGATGTAGGCCTATGTCATCATCGAACTCAAAAGTCTAGCAAATAAATTGCGATTTAGTAATCAGATAACTCTGGTATTCATTTTTCCTGAATGGCTAACCCGTTGCATGCTTTTGGCTGCTTCGGTTTGGTGAAATATAAGTTTCACCAAATATCGAGGGGTTAATGAGGGGGAATCTTGATCATCTTGTCTGTGCGGATACCGCTGGTGAGACAATGGTTTGAAACCTTGGTGTTTAGCTTCCGGCCCATGCGTAATAAAGGAAATGCCCACTCAGATTCTGATCCTACCACTGTCTGTTATGCATCCATTTTAGCAGTATCAAGGTAGTTGTCCAGAGGGAGAGATAGATAGATAGATATAGAGAGATAGGCAGGGTGTTCAGACGAAAAATATTCATACTAGAACGGTATAGCTATACGATGAATGTAGGCCTATATGTCTGAACGCTGATTAACGAAACGACATATACCAACCTATGTATAATGAAATGATGGTCAGAGCATTGTTTTGAAACTAGAACTCGATAAAGAATCAGCAATCCATCATATCCATTATGCGTTCAAACATATGGCGACCATAGAATGGTATAACTGGGCGGGGCTCGATGTGAGCGTGCGCGAAAGGTGACCCTATTCCTCTCACTAGCAGAGACGTCATGACCATAACAACATGCGAGGTGGGAAACTGCACATCTATATGACATTTATCCAGAACGGTGGAGGTTAGCTTCTGAACGGTCTGTTGGCGCTATGATGATTCTTTATACGTTGTTTCTTTATTGATATTTGGTATAAAATAATTTGCATCTAATCAGGGGGTAGAGAAAAAGAGGGATACAGACATATTGAATAGAGGGAGAGAGATTTAGGAAAAGAGAGCCGTCATATTCGTAGGCTTGCCTAGACAGATGTCATTCCAACCATCAAACCTCAAAAGGAAACAAAAGGCAAAAATAAACGGGTGTAGTGTAATTTACAGCATAGCAGTGATATCAACTACAAACTCTTCTTTTTCTCACTTTGTGCAATTTTCTCTACCTAGATTCATTCATCAAATGGTGGAATCGCTTTCTTCCGTGGCTCTTGTTAATTTTTCTGTCATTAGTCATTGTCTCTTTTTTGCCGTTGCCAACAAAGTGACCTTCTTCTACTCCTCCTCCAGTGACATTTATCAAATGCTTAACAAGGATGGGGGTTACTTGTACCCCTCCTTTCAAAGACAGGTGCTTGTTTTGTCCAGCAAGAGGCTGTGTGCTAGAATTCTTGCCAGAATCCTTACTGTTCAGTAATCATACTGTTGTAAATCCATGGATACCCAAGATGCTTGTAAACCTTGTCTCTACTTCTGCCATTATTATGGCAAGGGATGCTTCCCAAGTGTAAGGTTGTGATTGAAAAAGAAGATCACCAACATCATAACCATTTGCCTCTTGTACTCGTTGATAATTGTGTCAATGTTTCCCCAATCAAAACACAGGTTGAGTTCACATCTTTCGTGATCTTTTAATATCAAAGATCACTCTACTGAAAAAGTGTTACTTTGGCTGTCTTGACTACCTTTTAGGAAAAAAAAATATATATTCTTGAGTTATAAACTCTCTTTGCAGTGTGTCTGTCCACAGATCAACCCCTCAGTATCAAGCAAATAAAGTGGGTGGGGTGGGGTGGGGATAGGAACAAAGTGGGAAGGGAGTGTCCTTAAAGCTAATGGGTGTAGTTGTGGATTCTGACTGTGGCATATAATATAATAAAAGGGCCTTTTGTGAATTGCAGGCTCCAAGTCTCATATGTTGACCTTCGTTAAATCAAAGAGGTGGTCACTGAGGTCAAGAGCGCTGGATTTTCTCCCCGACAAGAGCGTCAAGCAGTCAGTCAAAAGACTTAACTGACAAGGTTTTAGACAGGAGCCTTGAACTTCTCTGCTTGCCTATTAAAGTCCCATCCAGTCATGGGGACAGAAGTGGTCACAGAAGTGGTCACTTCTGGTCCTCGTTTATTGTCAATTTTGCAGCAGGTGGAAACTATTGGCTCTTTCCCATAACAGGTGGCTTCATTGCTTCGCTTACTTCTCTCTGAATAGCAGTTGAGGCATCATATACTTGGCTCCACCTTCACCTGTGGGAAGTTTGCTCTGAGAATTACTTTCGCTGATTTTAATAACGCGGTTGCAGTACACAGTAAAAGAGCTGCAAACTACATCATTTATTTTTCTTAGAGCATCTATGCTAATCACAGAGTGTGTGATTTGGTTCTAGTTCAAATTAATGAGTTTTTGCATTGAGTTGTTTTCTCATGTATTTACGGCGATAATAGGCAACTTGTCAATCAGTTGCAATCAGGCCATTAGTTTTGTGGATGTATCATCGTGTTATTCCAGACCTGTGTAGTTCACCTTTTATCATAAGAATACAGCATGAACTCTGCTCATTTGTTTTTGTTTTTTCTTTCTTCCCCTTCCCTTTGTTCCATTCATTTTACTGGTTTCTTTTTGTCTAGTGTCCTCTTTTTCTTCTCCATTATATTTCTGTTCTTATTTCTTTCTGTCTTTATTCTCTGCATGCTTGTAGTAACAAGAAAAGCAAAACTACACACAGTTACAAGATAATTAGTTATGTTAAGACGTAGCGCAGTCTTGTGTAGTCCACTGTGGTACCTTCACATCTACAGATGATGGTAAAGAGTGGGGGGGGGGGGGGGTGGAGAGACTGAAAGGTGAAGATATTGTCTTCTCTACCTTGGTAGGCTTGCTCAGTTCTCTGTTGTTGATTCTTTTGTGGCAAAAAAATAAATAGATAAATAGGAAAAATAAATATTGTTGAAGGAACCTTGGTGATAAGTTCTTGTTTATTTGTGCAGCTAAGCGCATCCCTGATGCATCCAAAATCTTTTAACATTGAATACATTCCGGGTATTGGGTATAAAGTTGCTATGACCGCTTCTATGTACAGATGCAGCTATGCTTCCAATATAAAAACTGTTTCTATAAAAAGGACCAAAAAACAAAAAAACAGAGGAAAATGGGAAACTACCTAATGTTCTCTGAATGTTTTGTTCTTTAGTTTGTTTACCATTCCTGTAACAACAGCTATTTGGTATCTGTATCTTTGGTAGTTTTGACTTATTTTGTATTGTGTATTATATTTGTGCCTGTATGTGTGACCTAAAAGAGACCAGTGTTGTATGGTATGTTGTCTGAGACCCTTTCTGGAAAGGTCATGAAAAGTTCAAAGATAGAAGAAATATCAGAATAGATCCGATCTTTATGATTCACAATTTTGCAAGACCATTGGTGAGTTGTACACCAATCCAGGCCTGATGATTTTTCCGTTTGTGCAAAAGTACACTACAATGCTTTGTGACTGTTAAATGGAACTGCTTCTATAAAGTGTGCTCAAATTCTACATGAACTTGTATTTCCAGGTCTTCTAGTTTGTTTTTCTTCTTTGGGAATTGCTTTCCAAGATTATTTGTTGTTGGGCTATTTTAAGCATGGGCAAATTACTTTCAAATATTTTCGGCCTCCTTGGGCACATCTGTTAAAGTGGACATAGATGACCATATCCCTTCTACGCAGTAACTCTACGTGACAGAGCTGATTTCTGATCTTTCCAAATAAGCACTTCTGGTATTTCTCCTTGCCTCCTCTCTCCCTCTCTCTCTCTCTCTCTCTCTCTCTCTCTCTCTCTTTCTTTCTTTCCTTCCCCCCCCCCCATCATCTCGTCTCGTTTTTTCTTTCTGTTTTCCTGTGGTGTCTGGGAATGTCTGTCGCAGACAAATTAATCCTGATTGACCAGACAGTACTCTGTGGGATTACAAGCAAGCACAGACATATATGGCCATCATATGCATATATGCACTGAATATAAAGTGTAACATTGTACATGTGGTACACACACACACACACACACACACAAACACAAACACACATATACACACACACATATGTACACAATTTGATACTTTGAAATTACTCCTCAGTTTGGTGAAAAGTTTGAAAGTTCATGACCTTCTTGTATTAGCTTTGACTGATATGTTAAACCTTTTTTCTATGCACCAGACTGTTGCTTCCAGGCGTGATGACTATACCCACTCTCCCCATTTTCCCCTATTTTTTTCTTTCCGTTTGTGAAGATCGGGATGTTTTTAACAGTTCTTAGTGCGAGACCAACTGACCCAAAGTGATTAAAGACCCATTAGCCCAGATTAGGTGGTATATTGTTAGATGATGACTTTTGGAGGGCACTGAACTTCATGCGGCACCAGATATTATTTCATAATGGCTGCCCTTAAAGGGATAGTACAGTATTGGTGGAGATGAGAATTGGGCTTTTAATTTTTTGCAAGATACCAAGAAAACACTTATAAAATAGTACAGAGCATACCATTTCAAGAACAATTCAAAGTTTATTTGATGAAAATCGGGTTTGGAATGACTGAAACATCCAAAAACAAAGTAAAACAAAGCGATCGTAATAAAGTATGGGTCCCACACTTTATCAGAATCGCTCTGTTATGGATATCTCAGCCATTTCAAAACTAATTTTCATCAAATAAACGTTGAATATCTCATGGAATCACATGCTCTTTCATATTTCGTAAGAGGTTTCTCATTATCTCACCAAAAAATGTTAGAAACCTAAAATTAGGTCTCAACCAAAACTATACGATCCCTTTAAAGCCCCTGTGGCAGTTTTTGTGGAGAAAATGCATGTATGGGAAGAAACTGAAATATGTTCTCAGTAAGTGATTAACATTATTATTTCTATTAGAAACTACATGTGTTTGGTGTCCATAATATCAAGTAGTGATTCAGACAAGATTAGTTAATGAGTAGAACTCTCCACCTAATAAAACAAAATTATTCCAACTTAATGAGAACTTGTAACCATGCTATAAAGCCATGTACTTATTTTGATAGAATCTGACATGAGGTATGAATAAGATTGGGCAGTTTTGTATCAAGACGATGATTATTTAATGGTTTTTTTTCTATAATATCAAAATGCTTCAAATGTTGTGACTATCAGCATAGACTTTATATCTTTTTAGCAAGACCATGAAGAAATGGATCTTTGGTGAGAACCTGAATTTCCATATTTTGTGATCCAAAACCAAAGCAAAATCTCTTGAGCAGTACTAGTGTCTAGCATCACAGCTAGAGTCCCAACAGAACACTAACAAAAGTAGCAGAGAAGCTGTTTTAGGGATTACACTAGTCTCTATTAAAGATCTGTCCAATTTCAGTCAAACTTTGCTTTGCCTCCATTTTTCCTGTTTCCATAGAATGTAGACTTCCTTTTGTGCGTGCCTTCTCCAGAAAATGTCAATGAAACTTGGCAGAGATGAGGCAGGTATAATGATCATCCATCATATCTCACCTGGCTAAAAATACTTCCCTCTCCCTTTTCCAAGAAAAAAAAAATAGGCACTTTATGAAGTATTATTAATTAGTTCCTTGATGAAAAATGAGTTAGACTAGCAACAGTGTGCAGTTTGCATGGGATTACTTAGAAAGGTCATGTGCGGTTATATACACTGTACAATATTCGTTGTATGCCCGGACGAACGACGCCAAGGCACATGAGGCCCATTTATCATGCACCCCATGTACGTTTGCTTTGTTCTTCTGAGCACATGATGTATATTTTCTTTATCAGGAAGAAAAGTCAAGAGTAATGTGCTTTACAAGCCAGCTTTACCCACTGATGTTGAATTGTGTGAAAATCATAGAAAATGTCTGTTGAGCATGATTGACAATCTGTGAATTGAATGATGAAGATGATAGTGAATATGATAATCATAGCACTGACAATAAAAGTGATGACTAGTATCATGATGGAAATGATAATGATTATAATGAAATAGATGTTATGATGAAATGATAATGTAGCATATACAGTATAAGGAGTCTATTAAAAGAATATAATCAATGAAAGTAAAAAGCATTTGGGCGTTTATCGGGTTTAGAAACTTTGTTCACATTCAAATGATGCTGCACCTCTAGGAGTAAATGGGGGGGAGGGGGCAGATCCAAGTATTTAAAGAGTTGTTGTATTACTTGTGCCCCAACATTTGTCTATTTCTTTCCCCTCTACAGTACCATCCTGGGCAGTTTGCTCATGAACGGCCCGTGGGGGCTGCCCCTGCAAAATGTTCAAACTTGCGACGTAGTATGTTACATGTTATACATTGTACTTTTTTTAAAAAGCTCAAATAGCATAATATGCCCGCGAGCATGCATTATGATAAAGTTGAATATGTTTATAGAACCTGCATGAGCACTGCTGTTCCATCTTCCATCGCTGTTCCACTTCTTGGAAAAGTATTTGAACACAAACGCTGCCTGGTCTATAAGCAGGCTGTACCCCATGGGGGGGGGGGGGGGGAGGGGGGTCACTCCCAGAGGAAGAACATCATATGTCATTGCTAACAGGTTTGGAAAAAAAAAAGAAGGAAGGAGGTGGGGGTTGGACGTCTTGGAGTTGGGCTAAAAAGTAGACCTTAGACTTGTAGATTTGTTGTTGTTGTTGTTGAGATCTGACCTTGTCCTTGTCAAGATGGTGCTCACGGAGAACGTGTCTGGAAGTAGGTGAAGTGTGCAAACCCGCTCCCATGGGGGAGCGAAGTGTCTCCCCAGGAATAGATCAGACCGGTAGAGAGGGCAAAAACTTTCGAAAACTGTCAAGACTCACGGAGGTCTCTCAAAAAAGTCCCACAAAGTTTAAAGGTAGAATCAGTGTGCTGGTGTCATCTTCATAAGTTGGTCTTGTTTAATCAGCTTTACTTATTGGCATGCTTATTGGTTCATATGCAAAGGAAAGTATACTAGTGGCAGACTGTGCCTCCTGCCTTAGGTGAGGGATTGTGTGTATGTTTGTTTGTTTTTACGTTTGTGTGTGGGGGAGGGGGGAGGGAGGACAGGTTGATGTAATTATGGAGGATTAGCTAGGACTTGCAAGTTGACAGCCCATCACATACATACACGTGCACATGTCACATTCACGGCCATTTTCGCAAAGGAGATCGATCAGGCTTTTCCTGCCCTACTTCCTGATTGGACGGCAGTGCAGTTTGGAAGTTTCTGAAGTGATGCCAAATCTCCATGTTCGAATGACATCCCCCCTCGTTGTCAGTGCGGAGAGGTTTACTGAAATGAAGGCTAATATCTTTAGCACATTCTCATTTCTCATAATGACATACAAATAAAATGCATGTGCATTGAACTTGGCTGACTAAGCTAAAAATGCAGAAATGATGCTTACAATAACAGGAATATCAAATATCATTTAGGGCTCCAGTTTGACTTTTACTCTGAATCAGCATGATTTTGTTCTAATGCACAAATTTCCCCAAAATTACATTCACCAACATTACCTCGATGTTTTCCTAAGGGAGACTAATCTATGTCCTCGTATAGTCCTAGTACATGTAGTTATAACTGTTGTAGGAAAAAAAAACATAATGGTCGTTGTTGGATAAATAATGTGAAATATGAATACGGTATTTGAACGAGTGCAACTGATACAGCCATAGCTTTCTCAGAGCAAGGTCAGATTCCATTTCAGATATATACAGTCGCCTTAGCAAATTTGTGTACTTTATAAAGTTTTTTTTCTCCCTTTCCTTTGAGCAAGTCACGTTAAGCCTCTCAAAGGGATATGGAAAATGAGGCATTTAGCCTTTCAAATTATTGTCAATGGATTTGGTCAAAAGCTTGTGACAAATCTGCTTTGCCTTGAGAGTGTTTTCAGCAAACTTCAAACAAAGTTTTCTCTTCACCCAACCGCCCCCCCCCCCAAAAAAAAAAAAAAAAAAAAAAATTGAGAGGAATGACAAGGTGACTTTATATAACACCGGGTCTTTGTAATGACTTATTTGACATTGCGGGAGCATTATGGAATTTAAGCCTTCCAGGGTGTCAGTGTGAAAAAAAGCCTTTGAGAACCCCACATTTGCCATTTTTTTTTCTGTTTCTACTTTTTTTTCATGGATGGGGAATAAAGAAAGAAAGACAGGTATACAAAGGAGGAAAAAGGTCAAAGAGGGATCAAGATTTACAAACAAATACTTAAAACCCCGGTAGGAACCCTCACCCTGTACCCACCCCCTCCACAAAACAACAACAAAAATGCCCAAACAAAGCAAGACAAAGAAGAGAAAAAAAAACACACAGCTACATTCTTTTCAGTTGTGGATGATTAAGTGTTATTAGCTTCGCATTTGTACAGTATTCGGTAGTGTAATTATTTCTTAGTGCTTTGTGGTTCACAATGGTTGCCGAAAATACAGGAAAGTAATAAATCATGTAAATGCTACATTTGTACATACATGTCAGTCATACTCGATGAAGATTAAAGTGAAATAGACTGTAATCATCTAAATCATGGTAAGTTTGTATGATACCTGTAGCACAATTACTGGCCACTGTTGCAGACTGTGAATAGACCCGCCACAAGGCCAGAAAACAGCTGGAAATAGAACAGAGTATACAACGAGGATGAAGGGAAATATTGAGGCTGCAAAGTTGGAAAAATTTGAGAGTTGAAAAGGTTGTGTTGGAGGAATATATCAAATTGAGAAGGGCAGATACAATTTTGTAGTTTAAAGGTGAAAGATAATGCAATAGAAAGACCATGTACACTGTATAGGCATTATACAATATACACTGTGTGTATAAATGACTGTTCATTTGCAAGTAAGTTTGAGTGGATCAATATTACATGTGCCACTAAGAAAGTGTGTAAGCAAACAACCTCTAGACCAATGTATGAGATGTAGGGCCTACTGCCATCATTTAAACATTTATTTTTAAAAACACAGGACATTAATGTAGGCTGAGTATTCACAGTAAGAAAATATATCATATGTAAATGCAATTTCATTTCAAACAACACAGATTTTACAGTCTACAGTTAAGTTCTCGTAGAGAGCTCAGTGTTTCTATAAATGTCATTTTACCATTGACTTGTGGAGGGAAGTGGGAAACTAATGATTTGTTCGACTGTTTTTTGTCGCTTGGTGTGTAACAACATTTAGCATGAGGTAAATGGGTTTGAGATCGGCCTTGCAGGTAGAGTGAGAGCCAAACTAAAAAGAGCAAAGACTTAATGGAAATCGATCTACCAGACAGTGCGTTAAAAAGAGAAACTATCGACCTTTCGTCTTATCTCTTGGGAGGATATGATCTTGTTTGAAGGGCCCCATCTTCTGAATCGATCTCAGCAAGTCGATACGCAGGCTTGTCATCATTCCGAGAGACTGCGAGTTCCACAACCTCTTAATCATGTGCCTTTATGATAGTGACTGTGCGGGCAAGCCAACATCAGAAGAGTTTGTTTCATGGTATAGAATCGATATGAAATAACATCTTTTTCTTCAGTTGGCCAGGAAGCCTGCCAGCCATATAGGCCTACCCCATTCTCATATAGTGAGTGAGCCAACTAGACCAGGGTGACCTGACTGTACCCCACAGCTGGCGTGGCTCAGGGCTAGTTTTGGGGAATCGATGGATGGATGTAGGCCTACTGCAGGCCGGTTGGGCGGCAAGTTGCCAAAGTTTCTTGTCACTTTACACTGTATGTCACTTGATGTCCCCAGTACTGAGGAAGAAGGTTGGCCACCGGAAATTTGGACGGACAGTTTGATGAAAATCTTGATAGATACTGACATTTTTTTTTTCCTGTGGAAAGGAGGTGGGGGGGGGGGAAGGGAGGAGGGGCTGAGGTCTGTACAGTTGCAGAAGATTTTGTTATGCCGATGCTATCATGTCCTCAATGTTGATGCGGAATTTGATAATTAGTATTAATTAGCTTGATACATGCACCGATGAGTACATGCATATCTTGTATGCTAGTGGGACTATCAAACAAGTACACAAACTTGTGCAATATGCTCTGTAACAGGCCTACTGTAAACTGTAGCGACCCTCATATTTTAGCTTCATGAAAGTAGGCCCTATGTTAACTAACCAACTTGTAATTGCGTTATGTAAGATTATGAATGCCGAGAAGGCAGCAAATGGGATCTGCCACTGGCTAGGATTCTGAACTCATTACACTTAATAATTGTAATGATACTACATTACATTTGTAATGCGCTCAATACAGCGTTACAAAGTGCAAAGGGAAAAGACAAAAAGGTAGAAAATGAAAAATGAGAGATAACAAACAAGTTAAAAGTATAAATTCACTTGAAAATCTTTCTACCTGATTGATAGTTTTAATCATTTCAAGTCCTCATTGCTGAACAAGTTTTGATGTACATCTGACAGCATAGAACTAGGATGAATCTAGAAAGCTTTTGACCCCATTGCCTGTTTGATAGAGTGTGAAAAATGATAATAGGCTGAGAGAAGGAACACACAACAACAGTTAAAGGGATGGTACAGTATTGGTGGAGATGAAAATTGGGCTTTAACTTTTTTGCGAGATACCACGAAAACACTCACGAAAAAGTACAGAGCATACCATTTTAACCTGTTGAGGACGAGTCCCGAGTATACTCGGGCAAGCGTCTATGGGAAATTTGTGTTGTAGCAAAATCAAACCGTCCTCAACGGGTTAAGAGGAATTCAAAGTTTATTTGATAAAAATCGGGTTTGGAATAGTTGAAACATCCAGAAACAAAGTAAAACAAAATGATCGTAATAAAGTGTGGGTCCCACACTTTATCAGGATCGCTCAGTTTTTGATATCTCGATCATTTCAAAACCAATTTTTCATTAAATAAACATTGAATCCCTCTTGGAATTACATGCTCTTTCACAATTCATAAGAGGTTTCTCACTATCTCACCAAAAAATGATAAAAACCTGAAGTTAAGTCTCAACCAAAACTATACGATCCCTTTAAGAATCGGTTTCCTTCGGAGTGACATAGCGCATTATTTGTGTGCATTTATGTGTGTATCCATACACCAGTTTCTCTGAGGTGTGTGCGTGTGTATGAAATTGAACAGTTATATGGATGCCACATTCTTGATGCTTTTTCGTTTCACTTTATCAGCAGAGCGTTAAAGCAGATGTAAAGAATTACGCCATCGAGGCTTCACGCACTGACACGCGAGCGTATTTGTTTTTTTTCGGGCAACACTTCCCCATGTAAATAGAAGAACTATTCACAGAAGTTTGTTGAATGTCTATGATAAGTTCATTAGTGTTGTTGATGAACTTCTAGGGGATTTGTCCCAAAATGAACTTTTGTGATGTTGACCCTTACGATACGCATTCTCCAAATTCCTTTTGCTGCAGGCATGTACACACAGAAGGCATGTAGTCACAGCAATGAGTGTACTGTACGACGCAAGAAGAGCGTGGTGACATATGATAAGGATTAGAATTATAAGGTCATTTCTATACATTTGCCAATTACTAGTTGTTTTCAGATATCTGTGCCAATGCTCAAAGAAAGCAATCCAATGTCTGTGTCAATCAGCCCTAAATTTTAAGCACTTTCATTAAGCAGTGCTACTGGCTCCAACAGCATTTGTGCATGTTAGTGCAAGGTAGCAGTACAAAATCATATCATCTCCTCACACAGCTCCCATGATGTTAGATGACAAAATTGTTATGAGGTGTTTTGGTAGCACTAGTAGTAACAACTGCAACCTTTTCTCCTTGAAAGTCGCCATTTTCTGTTAGATTTTTTTTTTTAAACAACACGGCAGTTATTATGATGTAGAATATGCACATTTTTTTTACTATAGTTGCATGGGGAAAAAAGGTAAAATCTAAAGAAAGAAGTAAGCTGAGGCTCATAAGTCTTCTTTACTGCCGACTAAAACTGTGAGAGACATTCCACACGAAACCTCCGTCAAAATCTCAGTGACCTGCTAGTCAATCTTGAACTCGCTCTAGACACAACATACGTCTTCATATGTGTGTGAAGATGCATGCGTATATATATCGAAGGTCAGAGCTCTCGGACTTAAGGGCTTTTTACACTTGTAAATTTTTGCTTAGCCCCGGACCAACGGTGGGGCTAAGGGGGGGGGGCCTTAGCCCCACCGTTGGTACGGGACTATCCTTAGCCCACTTTCTGTTTACACTCGTTTTTGCCAAAGTGGGCTAGCCCCACCGATAGTACGGTACTATCTGGCCCTGCAAAATAGCAGGGGTTAGCACCGCAATTGCGGTGCTAGCACCGCAATTGCGGTGCCAAGCAAGTGAGTGTAAACAGAACGAAAAAATAATCCTGGGCTAAGCGACGGAGACGAAATCCGACCCTCACTGACCAATCAGAAACGAGGTAATCAAGTGCTGCCGGTGCGTGCGTGTACGTGTACAGTACACAGCGTAATTATGAATATTCATGTGGTTTGGAAAGTCCGGGGCTAAGAAATACGAGTGTAAAAAGGTCAGTTTTCTCCTTAGCCCCGGACAAGAGATAGTACGGGACTAATTGGCAAGTGTAAACAGCTGAAAAAATTGGTACGGGACTAACGATAGTCCTGGGTCAGAGAAAGTCCGGGGTTAAGAAACACAAGTGTAAAAAGCCCTTATGCGATGGATTCGAAACACTTTGAGACTGTGATATGATATTTGGCAAACATAAACTGAGACTTATATTTGCCATGAAGAGTATTATGTAAATTTTATCAACATAAATATGCATGCCGACATCGTGTTGAAAAACGAGAACAATCTCCATTGAAAAGTGTAAGTAGGGGATGTAGAGGTAAATGTGAAAATACCTGTGTATGGACACGAAAGCGTATGGAACATGTCCACCATTATTTCTGACAGGTTTATTGAAGTGTTAGGGGTCAGGTCAAAATAAAGACAGAAAAAAAACCCCATAAAGATAGAAAAGACAGGTAACTAGATATCTGGATAGATTGATAGACAGATACATTTATATGGGGGAGATTGAGATAAAGAGAGATAAAAATGATAATATATGGAGTGATATAGTTCAGAGGGGGAAGAAAGAGGAAATGAAAAATGAGAAGTGATAAAAATTATGTCATTTATTTTCGGCTCCCCGGAGGGGGTTGAGTAGTTGATTTCCTGCCTTACTGAAAGCATAAATCTTGCACACAAATATTTGTCTCTCTTTAAATCTGCTAGAGCTTTCCCAACAGAATGGTAGTTATTCTTTGCCTGTGTTTTGGATAAATAGGCAATGACAAACATTTTTCTTTGTCATGATTAAAGAGTCACCTCATGACTCAAGTCCAATCTGTTTCAGAGGGACGAGAAAACACGTTGTTCTCCTCGTGACTCTTTTGGTATTGATATTCTCAGGGCTGCATATATTGGCTGTCAAACCATGCAGATGATGGTGATGCACGTGTATGCAAGTACTTTCTCCAAGTTAAATATATTTTCATGTGGAGATGATGTGATGATTGAGGAACCACGAGAAATTGATCTTTGCTGACAATATTTTTCAATTCCATATTTATAGAGAAAAGCAAAGGAAAAAACAAAACCAGTCATCAATTACTTGTGTCAGTCAAAACATGTGAACAGTAAATGCCCTTAATGATCTTGTTGACAACACATTTTATAGTCAGACATAGCTGAATAACAAACTGTCAGTATTACAGCTGAAACTTCTGTTATTGGGGATTGTCAATGAACTTCCGACTTCTGTTTATCACTTAAACATGAATTTTTTGTTCAAAGGAATTGATTTAACCTTTTCATCTCAGTGGTACAGTTGGAGAGCATTTAGAAGCTTGTGATTTTCCTGAAGGAAATTTTCGTAAACGAGGTTTCAATAAGTGTGTTCCTTTTGAAATTTATCTTTGTAAAAGCATCTTCCTTCCTGGTTCTTTATTGAACAGGTAAGGGATTCCATCTAGGTTTGTATGTCATTATGTCCTTTCAACTTGTATTAAGCACTACAGTCAACCTTGCCTAAGTCAAATCTACTGGGACTGAAGAAATGGCTTTGACTTAGAGAAACTTTGACTTATGAGAGATTAAAATCAATAGAATGTAAAGAGAAGAGGACTTGAAAAGACCTTCGACTCGGGCTATCATTCGACTTATGGGAGGTCAAGTGTATTTGTTTCTTCTTGAGGTACTTATTTGCCCCCCCCCCCCAAAAAAAAACAAACCCACAACAGAACAAAACGAAACAAGAACAAAACAAAACAAAGGGGAAAAAGTTTACCTCAGAACAATCATGGTATTGTATATGAGTCTCAATTTGGCCATTTTTGTATTGTGTGTTTGCTGTAGAATTTCCTCCTAGTTAGCACTTCCTATCCACGTACTTCCAAGTGGCTGTAAAATCGTGGTGCGACATATCCCGTTTTTGCTGGCCAATTTCCTGGCTGACAGCCGCTCAGAGATGTTAGATCGATTAAAATGAGTTGCAGGAAGAGGGGGGATGCACATTTTCACTAAAGAAAAGCCTCTAAGGGGGAAAAAAATGACGAAAGCAAGTTTTGTTTGGAAAACCCCTGCATTTCTTGCGTCATCGCACGATATGATATCTTTGGACACTTCTGGTAGAAACGTTGACAGGAGAGAAGCGCGTTTCTACGAAAAATTCTGCCATGTGTGGTGCCTCATTGCCTTATTTCCCCATGACGCAATTTGGGTAGATCCATAAATTAGGCTTTCATCCAATGTCAACAGCTAAAACAGTATTTCCTGCAGAAATTAAATAAAACTCCTAGAGGAGTATGTTTACCTGTATGGGAGGCTGATTTGTTTTTCCGTGCTAATTTGTCAATATTGAATATCATACTGTGTTTAATACCTTAGCCTATGTGTCTGGCTTAATTCATTTGCTCTATAGAGGTACCATTATCAAAAATAATATGTGTTTTAATCTATTTTCCAGAGGATTTTCTTCCAGTTTGACATCCATGAATGTGTGACACATTGTGGGAGCCCGTGCGCCATTGAATGTTTCTACAGATGAATGACACTATATAAATGCTGTTTCATCATTATTATCATGAATTCAAGCTAATGAATGGCACCATTAGCCCCTGTAATAGGGACACAAATCATGAATAAATGGAGAGTCTATGTAATGCATATTGAAGAAGAGAAGTATGTAGAATTTACCTAAAATTTTGAGCAGCACATATGTATGTATTTCTGTTGATGTTGCTGTCTGTGTAGGAAATGTGTCTGTATGACAGATCGTAAGTATTAAGTTGCTTTACAGTAGATTGCAAGCTTGAAAATACCTCACATGTATCAGTCTTTTTTTTTGCCTAGGTCTATACTTACACTGAGTGAAGTAACAATTTCCGGGAAGTAAATGAATGAGAGGAACAGGTGTTATTTCCCTATGTACTGCAGCCGTGCAAATGTCAGTTGGAGTTTACTGTACTAGGATATCAAGTTTATGCTGTCAAGATACCTGCTTTGGTATGTTTGCATTGGAAGGAATATCAGCCTATAAAGTTCTTAAAAAACAAACAAACAAACAGACGGACAGACAGACAGACAGACAAACAGACAAACAAACAAAGAAGAAGAAAGAGCACCATAACAGTGAAGCAAAGTCACCAAGTTTCAAAGTATCTTGAATGCCTTAAATCAAATTTGGATTTGACAAGGGTAAATACTAGAAAATACTGTACCTTTAAAATTTTCCCTGTGTGTATTAAATAGTATTTTCTTCTTTTTTTGAGAGAGCAATGTTAGATATGTTCATCCAATTAAGAGCGTGGTGTATATATACATTCCATGTTTTCATTTTTTTGGCAGAGGAAATATGTAATGATAGGGGAAAAAACTACAATAAAACAACTGTTTCAGACAGCAACATGAAAATAAGAAAGAGCAATCTTAAGGCATCGTACAGATACATACCGGCTGATCGTTAGAACTAGCTAGATTCTAGAAGATCCATGAATTCTGAAAGTGCTCTCTCTCAAGTGCAATGCAAGCTGGTGTTTAGGTGGAAACCTGAAAGTTTGGAAACTCTGAAATAAGAGATTGTCCCGTCTGTGAATGTTCCTGTTAGGTGTCAGACTGTGGATCTCTAGTGGAGGAATGTTGTAGAATCTGTTATGAACGCTCTTGACTCGAATATGTACTTTCGCTATTGTTGACACACGCGGGGTCAAAGGTGAATGCATGAAGCCTTGTTAGAGATATCAAATTGACAGAACGTTATCATGTCTCGCGCTGTAGTCACATTCCAGCCTCTTTGTATGTACAACCAGCGCTAGACTCTAGACTCAATTTCAGACTGCTTTTCAGTAAAATCTTCTGTTCTGGATGCAAGGGAAAAAAAGTATGGAGAAATGACAAGTGATTTCAACATCATTTAAATACCTTGTGTTTTTCTTTTGATAGCCCTGCATGAGAAGGGAAATAAATGCACTGAATTTCTTTTGGTTTTGTGCAAATCTAAATCCCATCAAGTAAAAAAAAAAACAACAACAACAAACAAACAAACAAATAGAGAAGGTTGTTGAGACAGACTCTAAAGGGGTAATTTCCTTTGATTAACTGGTAAGCGTTAGATTTACCATATTGCTTTAATTATGCATAGATGTGCATATATAACTCTGCACTATGAAATTTGCTGATGGTGTTATTCATTTTAGATATTATGTCAGTGCCATTGCTAGGTAAAGTGGTGATACTGCTGCACTGTACTGCATTATGTTCAGCTGTGCTTGGTACTGAATGTCTGAGGTCAATGAACTTTGTCCTGCACTTTGTCTAGGACAGCCAGGCCAATATGTTTGTTACTACCACCCGCCTTTTCCTCGAAATTCATGCTTGTTACCTTTTATGGCTATCTACAATTCCAAAGGAAGAGACATCAGTGTGGTCATGCCTCAGGCATGGAATACAGTGTACAAGTACAACCCAAATTCTCATTATGATATGGTGACAGTAGCAATTGTTATTTTTTGACTTATTCAAGACTAGCAAGTATGATTGATTTATATGATATATCCTCCCTTCATTTGAAAAAATAGGCAGAAATAAATTGAATGTTGAAATGAAAAGCAAGAAAAGAAGAATAGTAAAAAGAAAATTTTTGAAACATTTGCCATTTACAACTTTACAACATTTGTCAGTAACTCTTGATATGTAATCCTTCTGTGATAGAGAATCGTTCAAAGGCAGGAAGCCATTGCGACGGAGCAGTTAAAGACACTCAGTCGTGGCGAGTGGTTTGTGCGGCACGGAGACGAACGCAACATGCTGCCTCCCCCATTCTGTATCAAATGTAGTGACCCCCGAATGAGAATAGCGCTGGCTCAATGGGTCAGCGAAAATACGGTAGACTACAAGAGAGCTCCCTGTGCTTATCTCCTAACCCAAAATGGCTGTCCCAGCGAGCCACGAGAGCTTCCGAATGGACGCACACTCTCAGTGCGCATGCGCATGAAGAGAGGCCAAAAGAGCCACGCGTCTTCTGGCCTCTCTCCTCCAATCACCGCAGCTCGCGGTAACAATATTTGTGTATGATGCGTACACACACACACGCACACACACACACACACACACACGCCGCAGCGTCTTCTGGCCTCTCTCCTCCAATCACTGCAGCTCGCGGTAACAATATTTGTGTATGATGCGTACACACACACGCACACACACACACACACACACACGCCGCAGCGTCTTCTGGCCTCTCTCCTCCAATCACCGCAGCTCACGGTGACAATGTTTGTGTATGATGCGTACACACACACGCACACACACGCACATGTCTCAGTGGTAGCATTGTCCCACACGTTTATGGATATAGCACCGAGTCTGGCATTGCGCAATTGCATGCACAAACTTCGGTCGTTCGGAGTTTACGTACCATTAGGGATGGCGATCGGCTGCCTTTAAGACCATGCGGATTAGACTGCGAGCTTTAATACATGTACAATAATGATTGAATCCCAGCCCAGCAGTAGCGCCCTTGTGCCAGGCACTTTATCCACATTGCCAAGTCTAGAATCGGAGGATCCTGAAAGCTGTCGGTTCCATGTATAAGAAAGCCATAGAAGAGCTACATTGTATACCCTATGCAGGTATTGACCTGTTGATGAGGACAGGCTGATTTTGCTACAACACTTGGGACTCGTCCTCAACGGGTTAGCAGAACCCACTTCACTTCTTTGGTAAAGAGCAGGATGAAATCGCAGTGAAGTGGTCAAGCACATACTTTAAAAAAAAATTGAAGGAGGCGCAGATGACCCTAAAGAAGAAGAATAGAAGAAAAAAAAGAAACAGGAGAAGATAAAGAAAAAAGAAGAGAAAAAAAGAGAGAAGAATTAGAAGAAGATGAAGAAAGAGTAAAAAGGAAAGAAGAAAGAGGGGAAGAAAGAAGAAAGAAGGTCAGAATTCTTTGTTGATTGTTTTGGGTATTATATTCTTCCCTGCATCAGTGCATGCAGGGTCATGGCTGCAATTTAGGGGACATTACATGCCTGACTGCCACTTTCCTTGGCCTATTTGTTTGTTTGCAGATTACTTATATGTTGCCAGGCAGATTGTGTGTATTAGTTATGCTCAAGTAGTCATGTAGAAGTTTCCTCAAACTGTTGTTGATTGTTCATGCTGAGCTTTTGTACCTTCCTATTTCCAGTTGCGATTTTTTTTTTTTTAATCAACTTGAGATTTTTTGTACAATAATGTTACCCACTTTTGTTTGGCCATGAAAACTACCTTAGCCAGGGCTTGATGATAGCTGCGAAAAAAAAAACAAACAGAAAGGTTACCATTGTGGCATAAAATACTAGTTTGATAACATATTTGTTTAGACTGTTGATAGTTTTGTTTTTATATGCTTTGCTTGTGATTATACCTAAAAAGCAGCTGATAATATTTCATGGCAAGAAACGTGATGTACTCTGATAAGAAGTATGTTATCTGCCAAAGTGTCATTTTTCTGAGTGGTTCTGTCTTGGATTTGCATTTTAAAACCACCTCTGAACTATTGTAGGTATTCTAGAGGTGCCTAGCTGTGGTTTATAAAACTGTTGTTGTTGTTTTTTTAATTCACTCATTCATGTTATCACACAAGAGAAATTCCTGTCACAAAATCCGACATGGACTCCAAACACAGGGGTTGCCTGTAAGGGCAAGAATGTTCCATGTATCATCAATTCATTGATTTGGCTTGGCAAGGAATACCTCCTCTCTCTCTTGTATTCCCTCTCCTTACCCCCCCCCCCCCCCATCTCTCTCTCTCTCTTTTTCTCTTACTTTGGCTTTGCTACGCATGTTGTAGGGACGTACTGTGTGTAAAATTAGAGTTTTGATTTTTATCCTCGATTATCGCCAGATTGCGAAAGGGGAAGTCAAGAGGCGGAAGGGTTTAAATGGAATGCAAAGAGAGCATGATTTTATTTTTACTTTCTCCATTGGGTGGAACCCGCAGTGTCTGAGCCAATCAAGCAGTATGGAACAGCCCCCTTGCTTTTCATTTCCGAATGCAGTATTGGGGTAGGGGTTGGGATGGGGGTGGAGGGGGAACCCACATTGAACGAACATGTGCATGATTGTGTGTGTATGTATATACATTTTTTTTTTTTTTTTTTTCTGGGGGAGGGTGGGGGAGAAGGGTTACATTTGTGTATAGGGGAGGGGGAGAGATAATGGCAAGAGAGAGGTAACAGGTGCTTTTAACCCTTTGCATGCTAACATTCCATCTTCCATCTTCTCGGATGGAACAAAATGAACAAACAAACAAACAAACAGCTATTATTTTGTGTGTATGTGTGTGTATGTGTGTGAGAGTAAATTGCTAAAATCATATTCTATGACTGCTAGAGAACGTCAGCCTGAATTGAATGTGTTAACCCAGAAGGTGGCTTTCTCTGTGTATGAGGGTAGAACTTAGAGGTGTGAATATGGAAAACAGAACACAGTTTAATAATTTCCAAAACTACAGAAATCATCAAACTGTAAATGCAAAATTTAGTTTCTCTATCCTAATCTGGGATGTCTAGTTGGCTGCCTGAAGTAATCATGCTTTTGGCTGGCATGTCCCTCACCGTATGATGCAGATCCTATCCCCCAACACCAAAACGGGAACTTGGAAAGGTTGCCATGACAACGACGGTAGGGACTAGCAACAGGGAAAGTGTATTAATGAGGATGATCTAATTGGGCTTCCAGTGGGCGAGTCCATAGCAAAGTTTGTCCTAAATGTTTCCTTGATGTTTGTAATTGGTGCAAACACGCCTTAAATCTAATTCCATAATTAAGTGGCCCATGTGGGTGCACAAGTTCAAGTAAAGCCAATTCTAAAGTTTGTACAGAGATGAATGTGGAGAAAGTGAAATCTCTTGATCATTAAAGTGTATCAATAACATTTCGTTATCAAGGCAGTGCAGACAAAAATCTAGTAAAAGTAGTTTTTTTTTAAAAAACATATCAAAGCTAGAATGAAAAGATATATCTTCATCTTTTAGTTCCCTGAGATAATTATCTCCTATAAGATAGTTCATTGTGTTTATTTTGGTTATTACAGGAGTATTTTGTGACAAAGTGGATGCATGTATAATGCAATATGCTATGAAGTGGTGTTGTAGCATGATATCTCAGTACATGCATCATCAGAGCTAGGGAGTTGAATCCGTGTACAAGTTGGCTCTTGAGAGTTGTCATTTACATCTCATGTAGGATGGAATAAACCATATCTGAAAGATGTCAAAATTTTTCAGTCGCACTGCTTTAAGGTATGCTGGCAGTTTGTTATGCCAGTGTCTAAAGAAGCTTTATCATTCCACAAGCAAAACTTTCGTCTTGGAGTCAGAAAATCAGCATGATGCCTACCACTTGACTAAATTCCTGGAGGAAGAAAAATGCAGGAAAGGCAAAACAAAGGGCTTGAAAAGAAAAGAAAAGAGAGAAAGAACTTGATTTAAATTGTGGGTTTGCACTGTTGGTCACTGCAGAGAAGAGATCGTTGACCGCTCCAGAAGTAGGAGGTACAGGAGGGGTATCAGGGGAAGAGAGTCAATATTTTCATCCCTGCTTCTCGTCAGCTTTCCAGGAAATATTAGGCAATAAAAAGAAGACAGTGGATATTGTGCATATATCGCAGTCATACAGGAAAGGGGGGGGGGGGTGGTGGTCTGTTTATTATTAATTCACAGCAGATCACACAATTATCTCATATTATTGCTAACTCATGATTGCCTGGTGATGAGGGACTGGATGTGTCTGTTCCAGAAATCATTAGATATGTACCATTTATACAAAGTAATATTCTTTTATCAATGAATCTGAGAGGTAGTTCATGAAAATATCAAAGGCCCCAATCATTTCCACGCCAATAAAAAGTTTAAAATGATGAGGAGATAAGACCAGATTTGTGTCATTCTTCTCTCAGAAGGGTTGTCCAATGCAACTGCAAAGCTTGCAAAAGATTTCTCCAATCAAACAGCAGTCATTGAAGGTGGAGTAAAACGTAATGCAGGCTCACCGCGATAGGAAGCCGATGCAATTCGAAACTTATCACTTTTTATCATGCTGGAAATATTTCTAAAAAATTGCATTTATTGCCAAGTTTTCCTGATTCAGGAGTCTCTCTGTACACCCTGACATGTGTTATGTATGAATTTCAGCAACTGCACTAGAATATCTTTCCCTTTTGATAGATAAAGTGAGAGAAAGAATGGGAATATTGCAATAAGCAAAACACGGTGAAAGAGGCAAAGAACAAGAGATACAGACAGATATATAAAGATATAGGTTTTGTTTGTTTTGCTTTTTATTGTTTCATATTCCACGTTTCAACATATAAACTGCAATCTTAAGAAATTGAATGAATGAATTTCCAAATACAACAAGTAAGAGAATTAAGAGGTGAAATACAAGGAATCTACTCCAAAGTATGGCTTGTAGGGTGTAGATAAAAGTGAAGAGAGAAATACAGAGAGTGATAGAAGGAATGGGAATAAGGGTAACCTAGGGTGGGAAAGAGAGGGCAAGAGAGGGAGAGGTAGAGGGGAGACGGAGAGGTGTAACAGAGAAGAGAAAGAGTAATCTTTGACAACAGACTCTGGGATGAGACTCGGCTATTGTCTGCTTTTGGGAGCAAACAATCAAGGAATGTATGCCCCCTTTGTGTCCCAGGAATAATGAGCGGAGAATCTGGGTCTTCTGTGTTGGGCCAAGCTCTTGAAAAAAAGGGGTGCAAATATTTGAAAATGCCCCCCTTTTTTTTTCTTCAGTCATCGAGATGTCAAATACAGTTGTAGATGCATTTATAGCGGTAACGAGGGAATAAGGTTGGGATGGATAGGGACGGCTGTTGGCAAGTAACAGGTATCATTTCATTATCCGGCATTGCTGTACTATGTAGCAGGAAAAGAAAACCAAAACATGGTTAAAGTGTTTTGTTTTTTCTTTAATTTTCAGTGATAATTAACCAATCCTTGAGGTGCTCTTTTCTTGAGGAAGCAACATCATAGTGTGTTGAGGCTTGGTATTTTTGGCATATTTTCTCTCATGCTTTGCTACAAAGATGAAACATACAAATTGTGGAGCATAGAATAATTGAATTAAAAGAAGGAATTCCATAGATTTAAGGCCAGCATGACTTGAAGCCTGTCAGATTTTGTTTAATCAAAATTTTCTCAAAAAGCACCTGTCTGCACAGTATGTATGTCAGTCTGTCTGTCCATCCGTTTCTATGTATCTTGTTTTCTCTCTCTCTGTGTCTTTCTACATACAGATGCATACATTTAATGGAATGTTGGTCTGCCTTTCATAATCAAAGATTCATAGTTAATTCTGAGCTCTCCTTTAAGTTATATTATCATCATTCTCAAAGGTACAGCCTCTTCGAAATCAGTTTCATTCTATTTGATGTACAGTAGAATCAACTTAGGCAGCAATTACACATAACTGGTACAAACTGGGCTGTCAGCCACGGAATACAAAACCAATCTACAACGGGAATCAACAAAGAGTTGCTGTAGCATCAATACCATCATGGACTGTAGCATTATTCCATTGGCTGTCTGCTTGTCGACTTGCAATCTCTGCACTTCCCTTTATCTGCTGAGAAAATTGCAGCTCAGATGGCTGAGGTCACACACACTTTATGTTCTATTAAGTGCATAGAATGCTTATTTCTAAAAATACATCATTGAATCAGGAACGGTTTTTCTCTCGGGAGTAGGGATTATGTCAGTGTTATCATATAGGACATTCTGGCATGACCTGTTTAGGCTCAACAATCTGGACGGGTTTTATACTTACCGGTATTTCATTTAGTTTTTTTTTTCTTTAATGCTCACCCTGTTCTAGCTCGTTTGGATGTCAAAGTGCCCATTTAACCAGGCTGTAACGACATCCATTAATCACTGAGCTTCCTGACAAGACAGTTTGTAGGCGACCTGCCGACATCTGATAATTGACACCACGGCTTACAAAATATATCAATGTGTAGCGATGCTTTGGAATGTACGTTGGATGTCTCTCCTAATGTTGTCTCAACCTGCTGCTGTCTTGTACTCGTTACAAGGAATTCTATTCTTTGCGAGGTGCTGGCACGATCACAATGAGGCTCCCCTCACATGATAAAATTAAGAGCCGTCCTGCACCCCATAACAAAATTTAATCCTGAGGCATTCTCCTGCTCACGTCTGTATGCTTCATGCAGTTTCAACCACCCTATCAACCCACTGAAGGCAAATCCCGAGTATACTTGGGCAGGTGTCTGTGGGAAATGCGTAGCGTAGCAAAATCAGCCCATCCCGCCTGCATGGTACATATGTCCTAATGTCAGCATCGGTCTACTTCTTAGAAGTGAACTGGTTTAAAGATGATCATAAACACCCTTTCATACTGGATATGAGTGAGTGATTTTAGCAAGTAGCATTGTTATGAGGACGTATTTGTAGATAGACATTACAGTAATTGCTGCATTTTGCTATAGAGATTGTGTATATTTCCAATCGATCTCTTCACCAGTCCCATTACAGTTTGGATGAGTGTATGAAAGGTATAGCAGCTGCAGGGTCAAAATAACTTCGATTCATGTGACAGTTAATGATTGTTCTAATGCATGAACATTCCGGTATGTGCAGAATGTCTCTGCTACTCGATGCCGTGCACGTACAGCTGCAGTTTTTCGTTTCGCATGACCTTCTTCACCGACTCCCGCAAAATCGGCAACTGGCTGTCATGAGCGTGTTCCTCAATGCAACTTTGAGGTGTAGCATCACACTCACGATACACAGCAGACTGATGTCTCTTTCTCTTTTGTGTTCTCATTTTTCTCCCCCTTGTATGTGTCACCATCTGATTGCCCTTGATTTGACATCTTGCCTGCCGCACCTGACGCATCATGTGACTTGACGGAATCCAGGTAAGTACCATCCAGCCCGATAACCCCTAGTCACGATATGTGCCTATCTGGGAATCATTGGCAATTAGCTGTTACTTGGTCTAGAATCAACAACAAACAAACAAACAGACAGACAAAACAAAACCAACTCACAGATTCTCCCCCTCCCTCCCCCATTTCTGGGGGGTTAGGTGGGTGTGGACTTAAGACGAATCAGACATATTGATGAGTGAGAAATCTGTGAAAATTGGTAAAACATGCTTTAAGAAGACAAGTCCTTGAAGCTTGCCCAGATGCCTTGTTTAGAATGAGAAGAAAAGAGGTTCTGAATTTCCTTGATGCAATCGCCGGGAATGCAGATCGCTGTTGTGAGTTCCCCCCAAGTTTGTGGGTAGGAAAAGCTGGCGGCAGTGCATTTATTATGTCAGTTGTACGTCTGTCATGTTGTCAAAACCGTACATTTTTTCTTCTTTTGTTCCCTTTTTGATGCCTGCTCAATCACTCCCCACTGTAACTTTTTGTTCTTTGAGGATTTGTAGAGGGAAAACTGATTTTGGTACAGACTTTTGTTTGCTAGGCCTGAACCGATTGTTTGGAATTCGATGACTAGAGTTAATCATGCAATTAGAAAAGAATTAATAAATAATGTGAGAAAACTGGGCTAAAGGCAGCGATGGCATACAGTCACTGCTATGGTATGCAAATATCTTTTCAGTTCGGTTGAATTATGCACAGAAGATTGAATTCGGGCAGGGAGTTAACCTGTAAAATGATAATTTATTTGCGACTATAAATATAAATCACCCGAGATTTCCAATTAAAAAAAAGTATTTTATACAGAGGAAGGAATCAAATAGTAATTCAACAAATGGTGCCATGTGGAGGCCAAGAAAAAAAAAATCTGTGATAAACATGCAGATACATGCCACCAAACCTTCACTTTCGCTGTGAAAATAAAGTGGTGTATTATTTTTTTAGGTCAGTACTTCATATAATGGACAATGTAGTTGAAAACCTTTATATAGCATGTTATCCTTTAGGGTTCAAACAGTTTAAATATAAAGTACATTGTATGGTTCAGTGCTGATGCCTTTTAACACGCATTCTTTCATAACGAAATGTTACATGTACATGTGTGTACATGTATGTGTATGTGTGGTACTGATGAAGTTTGTAAGGAAATAGGAATGTACTCTGTGATGATTCATTGAGCCCAGTAGTCACTCTGTCACTGTTTAATACCGGAAAGTCTTTTTGATCTACTTTAAGATGTAATATGGGTCAAAAGTAATTCAAGTTTAGATTTTTTTTTTTGTGGAGATTTCTTCTGTTCACAGTTTATTCCTGTGCCCCAGTCTTCAGGGGACAAAGGGGGGAAAAATGAAAAAACTCTTTAAAACTTCAAAGCTGAAGGCAGCCTGGGTGACTTTGACAAATGTGTGTACATGTTTATCAGATTGCATTATTCATTCATATCTGGACAGGGTCCCTTTTGGTAACAAATCGTGCTCATCGGTTCATAAGACAGCATCACTGTCTAATTAAAATTCCTCGGCTCACGGTCTGCAGACTGACAAATATTTGCTCAATGCCTCGTGGCTCCTCATATACATACGATTGTACCTGACTTGAAACTGTTTGATATAAAGTTCATCAAAATCCAAGAAATTTACTCTGATATAATTGCAAACAAAATATGTCCGTGTTGATACCTACCTACTTCTATGTTGCTCTCACGCAACTTGCTAGTCTTTTACAAGGCACTGTATTGTTTATGAAACATCAATAGCTGTTCATATTTTTGGGGGTTTATTTCCTGATTTTTATTTGTGTTTATTTCTTTTTACAATCATTGAAGTGATAGTGGCATAGTGAAACTTCTAGGGAGAGGTAATGATATTTTCCACCACTGTAATCAGCTTGAATTTTTGTCTCTCCTTCTGTCTGTAAGTCTTCATATATTTCATTATTTTCTTTGTTTGGTGTCCATTTTATAAACAAAGTGTTTGAGAAGGCTGCAAAGTATTAAAAAAAAGCTCTTCAGTCATCTAACCCCCTATTCAGACGCAAGCCCGTTTATACCAAAACTTGATAAAGAAACGATGTATAAAGAATCATTGTATACTGTAAAAGTGGATATTTTTGCGCGACTAATTTTTCGCGCTTGGCCCGGTAAGAAGAGTTTTGCGTGTTTTTAATTCCGCGGAATCAAGACATCACGCACAGGAACATATGGCAAACAAAAATATTCACGTGCATGCGCAAAAATTTCCACTTTTACAGTAGCCGACAGACCGTTCAGACGCTAATTTCGACCATTCCGGAAAAACGTTCTATAGATGTGCAATTTCTCACTGCGCATGTTGTTATGGTCATGAGTGGCAGGAACAAGGTCACCTTTCGTTCTCGCTCCCATTAAGCCTTGCCCAGTTATACCGTTCTATTGTCGCCATACATTCAGACGAGCAATGGACACAATGGAATGCTGATTCATTATCGAGTTCTAGTTCGAACAATGCTCTGACTGTCGTTTCGCTATACGTCGTTTCATTAGTAAGCGTTCAGACGTATAAATTCATCATATAGCTATAATGTTCTAGTATAAATTTTTTGTGTTTGAATGCCCTGTCACATACAATGCAAGAAAACAAAAACATTCCACCTCCTTATCTCACATTCCGATCTCTTACTCGCCTACTGTTATTGCCCCCGCTGCTATTGTTTTTCTAACCTCTCTGCCCTGTAAGCTTTTTGGATGTGTATGAGTGCAATTAGAATATGGAAAGATGCAAGTGCACATAAGTAAATATACAATTATATACCTGTTTTGTATGCTTCTTCGTGTGGAAAAGTCGGATGTACAACAAGATTTGATATTAAGATAAGAACTGTTTACTTTCAAAAGTTAAAATGCATGATTGAATTGTAAACTTTACCTGATTAGATTAGATAAAAGGCAAGTGAAAGAGGTATTTGTAACAATATCTCAGTTGACTAGAAACAGAGGCCCTGTTTTTGCATTGTTTTGTATTTTGTATAAGTTTGCAATTATTGTCTGCAATCATTCTTGTGGAAGAAAAAGAAATGAATAATATTCTTCATTGTTATTATGCACACCCTTTTTTTTAAACTACTGCCTTAGAGCCTTGATTTCTCTTTGCTTTTTACACTGCTTTTGTGGCACTATTTTGTGATTGTGTGAAGATATAGCATTTGAAAAAAAAGAAAAAAAAAACCTTTTCAAATACATTGTACTTCAGGCAATTTTGCTAAAGTGTCACAGGGATGGGGTTTATACTAACTGAGATAATTGTAAGGGCACAAATTTCTGCGGTTTTGAAGCAAAAGGATACTGATATTACACAATATTGAATGATTTCTGTAGACCAGCTGCATAGTATAATTTGTATATATATCTCTGCTTAACTGCAATTTTTTTTTTTTTCATTTAGATGACAAAACAATCACATAATTGCACTTATGGTGCCCTTCATTATAAAACAAGAAAAAGAAATAGTGTTGTTGATGATGATTATGAATAATTTTGATAATTCGCTCATCTGCCTTGTAGCCTAGCGTAGGGCTCTCCTTATATTCGCTGATAGTGATACGTTATATCTGTATTTCCCAATTTAGATAATACATTTGCATCTGTGAATATGCTGTGTCACAGGTATGACATAGACTTTCCATGCATGGGTAATGCCACAAAAGTCCCTGTTTGTAGCAGTCTCGAAACTGTGGCTGGGATACATGTGCTGCCTCCCATAGGGACAGCCTCTCAGAACAGGGGTTTTGCCATAAGGCATTATTGTGGTTGACAGCCCACAAGCCAAGAAGAGAAAGAAAGGAGGAGGGATTTTTTTTTTTTTATTCTTTTCCGAACTATCGCTGTATCGGGAGAACAGACCCATCTGCTCTCATCCCTTTCAATTTCCTTCAAAGTGTCGCTCATGAAACCACCAAGGTACAATATAAGGCTTGACGTAAGTTAAAATGGCAGTGCTGTTGTTTAAAGGTATTCATTCAATTTATTTTTTCCATCTCCAACAGAACTTGTTTACCATTGGGAGCAGTGATTTAAAAAAATGTTGGAGTCATCACATTTGATGCATATATATGTGTGTAGGTCAGTTGTATCACAAAACATCCCACCCTATAAAAATTTCGCAATAAAGCCTGAAATACAAGGAAATATCACTATTTTTTCTCAATAAACCATTTAACTGTAGATGGCTTAGTCTAGAAACACTGTTATTACTATTGTTTACATTTTGTATATTCAATAATAAAATACTTAACATTGATTAAACTGATTTACATTATTACATTGGTTGTTTCTATCCCTAACTCACATTTTAGAACTATTTTAAAGCACTATAAAGCTGAGTTTTTGTTTCATCTGCAAATGGTAAATAATGCCTTTAAGTGTTCATTACTCCACATTAGAGTCACTTGAGATCTCTGTCCCCAAAATGGCCTTGCCATTGCACATATGTGATAGGCTTGCCCCATGGGTATGATAGGGTTAAAGAGCTGGTAATGCAGATCAAAGAAAAGTGACTCCTCATATATGAAAACGATGTTCAGTCTGTTGCTGCTTTTCATAAAAGATGAGTTGTATTTGGACTGCCGATGATAGTTTCCTTTCAAGTATACTTGTAGATTATTTCTGTGAAAATGCATTAATGTCATTTAGACCTACATGTATATTATGAATCATTTTTGTCTGAATGAAATGTTATGATTGTCTATTGCCAGTAGATGTCAGGAGTATACACTCATTTTTTTTTTAAATATCATTTCTCAAATGACTTTGCCACATCAGTTGAACAAATATTCCTTGGTTCATATCAAAGAGTATTAGCCATCTTCTGTAAATCAGTGTAATTTGGCACCATAAAGTTTTCACCAGGCATTCAATTACTAACTCTCTTGCGGGAGTCTGCACCTTTGAATGTTTCTACAACAGATATGTGGAGCTGATACAAATTCTGTGGATCATCATCATCATCATCATGAATTGTTGTTTCTGAAACTGCTTTTCAAACTAGTACTTTGTTGAAAGCAAAGGAATATGAAGCAGAGGGGTGAAAGTTGAGATGTGAATTTACTTCAATTTGTCTCCCTCTACAATCAAGTACAAATGAAATTTGTAAGGTCGCAACTGCATGGTAATTTGCAATTCAACAGTACTTTATTCTCGCCGCTTTTCTCAGTAATTGCAGAGAAAATAACCATCCTAACCACTGTGATCTCAAGACGTTGGTGATATCTAAAAATTTTTGTTCCTGAAGGGATATAGTGTTGGATGGTTTCTGCAAATATTTGCAGGCGTGACCATCATCATATAGGGAGTTAAGGTCAGTGCTAGCCGTCAAAAGACAGCTGTGTCTTGTACCAGTGCCTCAAATCATCAGACCCTTGTCTGTCAGTAGGATTACTTAGGATTAACAGCCTCTTCCACTTAATAAAAGAAAAAGGGGGCAAAGTTTTGGAAACAGAAAAAGCGTCTCAATTGATATAGCCTTTGTTTTTTCTCTTCTGACAAATACAAAAGTTATCTGCCCATTGAAATACTAATTAGCATTTAGCAGTAAACTTGCACAGAATTTCCATGTGTAATGTATGATGATGGACATAACAGGATAATTGAAAACATACAAAATGTTGCGTGCCCAGAAGAACGACGCAAATGCACGTAAAAGCATGTGTTATACTTATTTGGCCTTGCCAGCGATTGCGTTGTTCTTCCAGGTAGGCCTACACCTTCCTTGAATCTTGTGTGTTCGCCTTGTTCTTGTGGGCACACACACAATTAATATTTCTCCCTGTCGGAGCAAATGCGATGACCAATTATTTTCTATACCAATCGTCACCAGAGGGATATGACCAAAACTCAGTCAGTCAAAACATATACAACCATGCATTAATCCATTCAGCATTTATCTATTCATTCATACATCTTGTCATCCCAGAAATGATAAAATTACCTGTGATACTTCACAGTCATCACTGTAATAAATCTTTTTAGTCAGGGAATACAAAGGTCAGGGCCAATGAGGTGAAATATAGATAAAGGAATATGACTGGATGTATATTGGGTGTTTCATTCCTGGCGGAGAGATGGATTTGACCCTTTTTTTTTTATATATTGAGAAACAGTGGAAGGCCAGATTAGAGTTGTCAGTTACAATTTGCTTTGTAATACTTCATTCATTTCGGTTGCTGGCAGAGTTCTACAAGTGATCCTGATTTTGTGTTGAGTGTGCTGGGGTTGCTATGGTTGCTATGGTTGCTAGGATTGAGTGCTAGGGTTGCTAGGGTTGAGTGTACTTGATGTGCATTTTTACTCTTACTTTATTTTTTTTCAGAATTTGAAGTCTTTATTACATCTAAAGGTTTTGAACAATGGTGTATAACCCCTTACTTATCTTTAAAGATCCCAGTTGTTGACCTAACATTGGAAATCAAATTAATGTGCTAGTGGCAGTAAACATTGATATGTTGTTGTTTGTTTGTTTGTTTGTTTGTTTTTTTTTTTGGGGGGGGGGGCTGTCAAGGACCAAGAATAGCATTAAAAAGCTTTTTGTTTTGTTTTGATTAGTTTAGCTCAGTTGTGTTTTTGTTTTTGCTTGAATTAAGAAGCGGCAGGTTCATACATTTGCATTTATGAACATTATGCCTTGTTATGCCACTGGAGGTGCATTTGGGCTCGATGATGGTGCGTTAATTGCTCATCTTATCTGTAACTCGACAGTTATCCTACTTGGGCATCCTTGGTAACATGCCAGGGTTTGAAAGTCTTGTCAGTTAGCCTCGAGTGGTTCCTCTTGGTTTGTTGATCACATCAGATGAGTGCCCCATGGACAGGAAATGATACAATTGGTGTTGTGTTAATCGGGTATTTATTTTTTTTCATGAATGTTGAATTCTTGTGTATCCGTGGTCAGTCTGAAGGTCACACAAATCCAGCGATCTTCCAAACACTTTGTTCCCGCCTTTGTAAAAGAATTAGGGTTTATTAAATACAAAACCTAATTTTTTATTTTGCCAACTTAGAGTCTTGAGTTGAGACTAGAAAGGCAGCACATTGTAAAGCAAGAAATTTTTGCTAATTGTAACCAACAACGCTTTTCATGGCATGAAAATTTCGAGAACCACCACTGGCATTCAGTGTGTAGGCCTATAGTGTAGACAGGAACTTTAAGGTGCAGTTTGATTTTAAGAATGAAATCCGCAAAAATTAAAATGCACGCAAGAATACAATGTATGCAAAAATTTCTGGTTTGACAGCATCTTTGTGCATGTTTGTCCCTATATTCTAATAAACAGACTGAAAGTCGAACCTAACAAGGATATTCTTTCTCCTCCTTTCCTCGCAACCTTCCCTCTTGGAAAAAAAAAAGAATAAAAAAGAGAGCAGAATCAAATATTCAATCTTTATGACAAACAATGTCGGCATGTTCAGTGAAATGTTCGTAAGAGATAACGGATGCGGTATTGTGCACAAATCAAGATTACGAGGAGCAATCGAAAGTAAAGTTTTTCTGCAGCGGTAGTAGTTAATTTTCCTTATTTGAAGAAAAACCCTGTATCTAAACTCGGTAAATGCGACGTGATGGATGGAACGTGGAGTTCTGAAGAAAATCACCCGCTTTTAAAGTCGTCAACGACGGAGATATTCTCCCCACGACGTTTTCCCTTTGGCGCACCGATGTGGCTCATTACGATCACGATGTAAACTATTTACGGAACTAAAGAAATACGAGAGAGCGGGAGAGAGATACATGGGAGGGGAGAGATGGTTGGAGAGAGTCTGGGAACATGTGAGCGTGTACCCAAAAGTATTCCTTGATGGGAGTGATATATTTTTCACGGCTCATCGGTAGTCTGACATGGGGATTTTGCCTCGACCTCTGGAATCACCACAGATTAAGTTATTGCCTCAGCCCCCGGACTGAGGAATAGGAGAAATGCTTCGGTATGTCATGTCGGCCAAAAGTAGTCACAAAGATGATTCAAGTCCAATTTTCAAAGCCACCAAACAGTACTGGTAGCAAGAAGTTTCTTTTTTGTTGTTGTTGCTTTACTTTTGAGAGAGACGGCTTGTAAAGTTTATTTTAAAATGATTGATCATACACTTGTAATACTTCCCATGTGTTTGTTCTTGATCATCTCAAGTGGCAAATTTTCAACAAAATATTGCAAGCGTGATGATGTCCGTCTATGAGTTCAAGTTAAAAACAGGAAGTGGGGAATATATTGAATGATCATCTTGTGATTATAAACGTAGACAGGCCGCAATTCAACACATAAACCTCCAGGCCTTCTGGTTGCTTTCCTGTATAAACACTGCTTTGACACATGTCATGTGGACGATATCTCTTTTGTGTCATGGTGAAAAAAAGGAAATCTCTTATAATGAGCATATAGATTTGTTTACAGAAATATCTATGTGAACTGCACAAAGACACCATCTCCGCCCCCCCCCCCCCCCCATGTGCAAGAGTCTTTTGTCTGTGAAAGAACGATACCGATGTACAAGATTAAGAATGTACATCTGCCTGAATTTACCTGCCTTCGGATATTTTGAAGAATTAGGAGCTGTATCCAAGAAAAAAAAAATACCTGAACTAAACAAGAACCAAAGTTGTACAAGGTCAATGTATTGGCAAAGAACTTTGATTTGTAGTCAGGAGTGTGGTTTTGCCCCCCCCCCCCTTGCCATTTATGCATGTTCTTAAAACAGGTTTTTTAATACTTGAGTGTTCAAACCAGTCTTCCTTTTTGTTGTGAGGATGTCTGTATACATTTCCTCTTGGCAGATGAGTGAGAATATTTCTGTGTAGATGTCACATTCTTGCTACCAAAAATAACTCCAGTATTGCACTGCATCTTTTCCCTTCTTCACTCTTTTTTTTTTCTTTTAATGTCTAAACATTTGCTGCCCTTTTGTGATGCAAATGTTACTTTCTGATTGTGCTTTGTTTCTCATTGGGCTCATGTGAATATTTACTAGCATTTCAGTGGTAAGCAGAAATTTGCAGTGGCATTGGAGTGATGCTGTGAAGGATATGATAAGAGTTTGGTTCTCACTGGTTTCTGTACACCTTTAACCCGTTGAAGATGAGTCCGGAGTATACTGGGACAAGTGTTTATGGAAAATGCGTGTGATAGCAAAATCAATCCATCCTCAACGGGTTAAACATGCCCAAGAAATTTGTGAACACTTCCCAGGGAAACCGAAATGACTGGCATATCATGTGTCATTAGATGGACATCGCTGATCCTTAAACTCGTGATAATGACATGAAAAGGTGGGCTAACGGACAGTCTTACAATGGGGTCAGCAAAACACCGAGTCTTGCTAAAAGAAACCACATTGGCCGAGAGTCTAGCCCGAACAAATATTGACTTCTGTGACCAATTCCTCATTCTGTTTCCTTTCTTTCTTTCTTTCTTTCTTTCTTTCTTTCTTTCTTCCTTTTTTTTTTTTTTGCCATAGCCAATATATGACCTTCTCTTTATCCAGAATTTCCTTTTCTTTTTGTTGTGGTCGTGAAGGAAGGGAAAAAGTTGGAGGGACATCACTCACTTGCTTGTCTTCTCACAGAAGGAGCGTTGCCAAGTTTGTCAGTATTTGATAGTCCCTGTGCTGTCCCTAAATTGTAGTCGGGCAGTAACTACTGACCGTGGCCTTGTTGGTTACTCCAATATGTGCAGTGGGCAAGCATGTTTAACCTTCTGAACACCATAAACTCTTTGAATGCTGTTTATATCATATGGGAAAGGGGGAGGGGGATGGATACCTATGGTGTTGAGAGGGTTAATTGCCACCCCTGTTTGTCGCCCTCTATTGTCTGCGTTCTGCGTGAGGATGATATAGGGAGGATCTTTCACACATCAGACATAAACAACCCTAATGTACTTGTCACGCCATGCCAACTCCGAAAGGCTTTTAACAATATGCTTTTATTGCTGCGGTTATGGAAAGCCGTCATTTGGGGATAACAACAAAATTTCCCCCGCAAGTGGTTACTTCTGACAATTTTTTTTTTCTTTCATTCTTTTGATTGAAATCATTTTCCTGCAAAAATTTTTTTTTTTTTCTCATCTTGTTTATGTTATTGTTGTCTGGTAGTGCAGTAAGAATTAGATTGGGGATATTTGAAGTAATATGATAACACAACAAGCTACCTAGGGAATTGGGATATAGCCAACTGGAGACGGCTTGCTTCGTCTCGGAAAGAACATAGTCGTCTGCTGAATTACTGCTGGAGACGAAGGAGGAGCCATATCCATAAATTGAGGCTTGTTAGGGAGAGATGCATCAGTGCATCAACAAAAGAATTCATTTTTTTTTTTTTTGGGGGGGGGGTTGTCTAATGTTTTTTTGTTTCTTCCTTTGCTTCTGGTGATTAATAAAAGTTTGCATTGTCTCTCGCAATTTGTGTTTGAATGTTATCCTGTCCACAACCCCAGGAATGCCGAACGTCTGCGGATAAAAAGAAATAACAAAAAAATAAAACAAGTTTAAAGCTCACCTATGCACAATCAAAGACCACAGTGTAGAGGTTAACTTCTTACATTGTTTCAAAACTAAACAATTTGTCTATTAAAACTTGCCCTTGATAATGATGCCAGATAAAATTTCAGAAAATAATTCATATTTTACTGTAGTATCAATTTTGAATTTCTTAATTTGGATAAATAAAAATAAGCAAACAAAAACATTCTGAATGTTGTGAAGACTGTTTCCAGCTGTTAATCCCATCATATATTCCTTTTCCTTTGATATCAGGGGTTTGGATGTTTTTGGTCTGTTTTTACTTCTATCATTACCAAGAGCAAATTATGTGGCAGTAGATTCCAATAGGAATTCACATTGACTGTGAAATACCATGGCACCCAGGTATTTCCATGCAATGCTTTGCTATGTAAGTGCAATTACACCGCAAAATACTTTCATATATTAGGATATGGTACTTCAAACTTTGCACAAAGTACATATGTGAGATCTGAGTGTAAATTGTGTGACGAAATACCACTGATCGTACAGCAGTGTGTTATCCACAAACTTTGTGATTTTTCCGTTGGTGTGCAATGCTTACCAGAAATACCATGGTATTTCATGAATGAAAATGGTACCTAGTCAATTACCGAGGTATCCTTTTTCTGTGGTATTAATTTTGTTGATAAGATAAACGGTGCCACATAATATCATGGTATTTGATACTAATTCTATTAATATCTTTCTGGTAACATACCTTTTTCTCCCTTCTCTTCTTCTCATTCTTGTTCTTTGTCTTCATCTTCTTCTTCCTCTTACTCTCATTCTTGCTGTGTTTTTTTTTGTTCGTTCTTCCGTTCACCACTAAATCATTGATTGAAAGACAGTTAGTCTACATCTTTGGATTTTTATACTTGCACCACACTCCCATCCCCGTACTCATCCGTCATTTACTTCATCAAGTGCAGAATTGGCCGCGTCGTCTCCGTCTTCCATCAACTCCAATTTAATGCTTGCACTTCTCTTTCTCTAATCCATCTGGGTCAAACTATCATCCTCTTTGCCCTGCTCCCCGGGTGACCAACGAGGGTGGAGAGACGCCCTCCGTCTCTGACATCATCGTTTGCTTTTTGGTATAAGTGAGATGTCATCGCCATGGCGTTCTCTGGGAGGAGGGGTTCGAGGGATGGTTTCTATTCGCGGTGACCAGTCCCAGATGGGGGGAAGATTTAATGGATTGAACTCACTTTGTGAAAGATTTGTCCCTATCCTCTGGGTCACCAAGGTGGGGGGGGGGGGGGGGTGATGTAGCAGCCCTTCAACTTGACTGGAGACAGAGTATCCACCCCTTGTGGTGGTGGTAATGACTGGTTGGTAGAATTTTCCTCCAGCACAGTGTGTGCCCGTCCTTTTCTTTGTCTCTTCCATTTATAGCAATGCAAGGCTCGACCTTGACTTTTTCTTTTGGTGACTGGACAATGAAATTTGGTGGCCTGATTGGGCCGCTAAAGCACAACTTTTCTCGAAAAGTGGTGGTGCGACATCTATTTCTGTCATTTGAACCTGGGTAGAACTTGGGGGAAAATGAAATTGATGGCATCCCATGATATTTAGCTTGATTTTCGACATTTGATGAATAGATGGCAAGGCCAGAGAACATTTATCACTCCCAAATGGTGGGGGGGGGGGGGGGGGGAGTGGAGGGACCCCCCCCCCCCCTATGCTGAGGATTTTCTAGATGTAAGGCTGTGATGTGATATCCTGGGGAAGAAGAATGGGGAAAATGGGATAAGGGAATATAGTGAATATAACAAACCATAATTGCTGGGATATATTTTAAAAGTCGTGTGTCAGCTGGATTTTCTGCCCCTTTGCTGGTTCTCTAGTCATGATTTTCTGCACATGAAAGCTGGTGATTTAAATCACTGAAGTGTAAATTAGATCAATCTGCATTACATTGTGAGGATATTTGAAATAAACGGACAAAGAACGCATTGGCTCTGCTGCCTTGGGAGGTTTGCCATCGTCGACTACTGGCACCTGTCACTCACTGGATGGTAGAGAGAAAATGTTATGTAAGATAAAGAGCTTTGCAATCTACAGCAGGGATTGTGGCCCAAGATTTGTCTTCACATAATCACTGATCCAGTTTTTTCTTCTTTCCTGTTCCCTTGCTGCTTGGGGAAGTAGATCATGCAGGGATGTAGATGTGAACATTTGCCAACTTTTCCATGGACCTTTAATCTACTGAAGAAATGACTATTTTCGCGTGATGAATATTTCGCGTTGAAATAATATCACCAGGTCACTGCGCGGTTGCTTTACACTCGTATGTTTTGATCCATTCACAGAAGAGTCGTATATGCTGCCCCATCCACTTGAATGTACGACTTGCACAGAAAACTTCAAGTACTGCACACATACATTGTACATTTAATCAAATGAATACTGCTAGGGCACATGCACATGCACAGACACAGATGCACGCACTCCTACCAGTGAGACACTGCAGTCGAAGCCCATGATTCAACTTGTTGAAGATATGTAGAGAATATTGTGAAGATATTATCATGGGTTCTAGAATTTGTGCTAGCGAAAAGTAGTGCTAAATACGTGAAATTTAATGTACCGTGAAAATTTCTGCATTTACAGTGAATGGTTGAATTTTCTGTGTGAGGAGTCCTATTGGACTTAATTGCATGAATGCAATTTATTTGGGACTAGATGACAAAATGTGGATGATAAATCGGGTACACAACTACAGCATATCCTTTCCCCCCCCCCCCCCCCCCCCCCCCCCTAAGCAGGGCTTGTAAGTCTTGACAGGTATGCATGTGTGTGGTATTGAATATAACAATATGTGTGTGGCTTTGAATGTTGCATTCTGTGTATTAAAGGTTTTGAATGTTGCATTCAGTGCGATTTAATGTCAGCATTGAGGAGCTAATGGTATTTACGTGCACAAGGCTTCTAAAGCCACACACAGAATCCACCTGGCAAGATTTATTCTCTTCATGACCTTCGCTGGCATGAAAGTAGGGGGTGTATGAATTTACAGGGAGTTGATAGGCAATATTAGGATGAAAGGAGAAAAGTTCGTCAGTCGAATTCTGCAAAACTGTAAATCTTTTCTTCTACTTCCTTCACCCCCCCCCCCCCTCCAACATTTCTGGGTCTCTTCTATTCCTCTCATCTAAACTTTTTCTTCATGGTGTATGCTTCTGTGTGGTCTTGAATATAATATGTCTGACACCAGCACGTTATGGCTGGTTCAGAAAACGCGTTGTAGTCATCGGTTGGGGGAAGGCTTTAAACTTTGCACAGATGGCATCGCAACACTTTATCGAAAAAACATTTTATTGGTTTTGCGGAACATTCAATCACAATGTTGTTTACCTTGAACGTTTATCCACCAATTGGTGAAATATTACGACGAAGGGGGCTGACATTCTGGCGTTTCTCACATTTTGGAATCGAATCTCATTTGGATATTTACTATTAACGCAACCTTCACTCTGTCAGAAACCCAAAAAATCACTGAAGTGCATTTTCTGTGAAACTCCGCTGTTTTCTGTTTATTGTATTGCTTTGTTTTGTCTAATTGTTTCTCAATGTAAATGCTGATGAACATTTTAATTTTGGGTCATGTGAGTCCCCCCAGCAGTGGTAAAGCGAAGAAATTGTAACTTTCAATCATGATGTCCGGTATGTGTGGTGATACCACATACCCTTCCACACAGCAGCAACATGATGAGTGTGCGCACTACGCTATACCAAAATGAACCTGGCATGCCCCATTTGCGAACTGTTAGCCCGTTGAGGACGGACTGATTTTGCTACAACACACATTTCCCAGAGACACGTGCCCGAGTATACTCGGGACTTGTCTTCAGCGGGTTAATATTTCATGTGAAAAGAGTGAAATGTCTCTGATACCAAACATGAAGGAATGCGAGTCATTCATGTCGTTTGCTACAGAGTTTTGTAGCATGTATCACCTACACGTAGCTCTTGTTTGTATACTCTGTAATTGAAATGATGAAAGAATGAAAGAGAATTCTAACATATATTGCCTTTAAAAAAAAAATGAACGAGAAAAGTAAACAGGTGATTACTGGAATTCTAAACGATCATCTCTATTGCTTTTCCAAGGTGAAGCCTCCCACATGTGTTATTTAGGTGTGGAGCAAGGTGGTATGATAATGTCGAAAGAATGCATAACACTTTTTTTTTGTATGTGTTAGATTTTTGTTTGTCCCTTGCTAGTGTGACAAACAAACAACTGTAAAAAGTGTCCATGGATAGAAATGTGTCAAATGGCTGTGTTCTGCAGCGCGGTAGGGCACGGTTCGCCTACCCTAACCCAAATCGCTCCTCTCTCTGTATAAGAACAGAATGCATCAGTGGACAATGGGGTGCAGTGTGAGCGAAGAAAGAGTGACGCAATCGTTGATGAGCTTTTTTTCTTTGTATGTTTGTTTGTTTGTTTGTCTTTTTTTTTTTGTCGACTGAACTTTTGTGTCTTCTGCTTCCAGGGGAAACCTAACGTTTTCAGGCGATGACCTTCGGGGGACTGGTGGGTGGTGGGTGGGGAGGGGGGATCAAGGGGGGATGTGGTTTGAAGAGTATGAGGAAAATGATATGAAGGCCTGCATTAGAAAATCAGAGCATCCCTTTAAGGACCACTGCGCTTGAAAAAACCCATGACGTCTTACACAGTAGCAGTACGGTTGCCAGTGGAAATGGGATGCTAGGCTATAAGCCAAGAGAACTATAGGAATTAAGAACGGGCTGATTTTGCTGCAACAGGTATTTCCCATAGACACATGCCGCGTATACTTGGGACTCATCCTCAATGGTTTAAGAAAAGACAAATTGTTTGTGTTGCTGTTTTGTTTGTTTTCTTGTCGGTTGGATGGATCAAGCAGTCTCTCTGAGAATTTTTCTACATTTGTGGTTATTTGATGAATTGATGTTATGTGCCCCACTATGATTTTTACCTGAATTGTGGGCTGTTATTTTGATAAACCCTTTTGACACATTTATTACCAGTAAAGTGCCATTTTTAAAGGCTTGCGCAAAATCTTACATTGGCATTTTGGTTCTGTGCATCAGGTGCTGTGTGCCAAATTTTGATTTTTTTGGGACTTTTTACTGGTGTACTAGTTTGGTGTAGAGTAGGTGGATCTCTCAGTTCTGGAGCAGTCACATTATATGTGTCTGCTGGCGATCCTTCTTTGTAGTGGTGTTACATCTTTCTCTGTCAAGATTCATCTCCTGTGTATGAGGTTTGCCATATTTTGATGCAGTAAGATGCTCTGTTCCTGTGTATGTGTAGACCAAGTGTAATTTCTAGCCAGGTTGTGTCATCGTTCACACAGGATTCCTCACTCTTCGTTCCGTATTTCAATCAATGCTCACCATCCCCACCGTTTCATGGCTGTTTTATCTGACTCACAGAAATAGCTCACCAACTCTTAACCTGCACAAAGTGGAGAGATTCATCCTTTTTTTCCCCCCCTCCCTCCCTCTAAGAATCCTGTAGCTTAATCTGTCTTTTGTTCAGCATTAGAGGTTTTTTTTTTTTCTTTTTTTTCTTTTTTCGAAAAGACATGCTGAAATGCTCGGATTCTGTCATGAATGAGTTGTTATTCCATGTGCACTTATGCTGGATTATATTTAGTCACTGTTTCCATTCAGTACGCTGGTCCGGTGTCGGGGACTGCATTCACCGTGCCCTTCTGCGGGGATTAGGAGGGGCATCCGCACAGAATCAGATGCCCCGATTGTCACCTCCTTTTGTTTGGGCATTCTCAGAATTCCTGTACCCCCTCCCCCCACCCCCACCCTTACTTCCAGCACTGATGCCCAGTTCACGTAGGGTCTGCGCAGCTCGGCGTATGTTTGGGGGTTGAAACTGATTGACGTGTGAACCTGAATCAGAAGAGTTCATAGAGTTGAGATTTTAATGCTTGGTTGGGCAGCGCTGATTTGTTGATATATATTATCAATTTGCTATATCTCTTTCATAGCTAGCCATAAATAAGTCTTCTATGTTTGCAGAAGATCCCATTGTTGAAAAATATGTGACAATATCAACACCCTGAAACTAGTTTAATCAGACCAAATCAGCCACCTTTTTAGTGTCAGCCGGAACCAGGTAGATGACTTTGTCTAAAAAAGTAAATAGATAAAGCAGATCTCTCTAAACCAAACAACTTCTCGAACTCTTCAACCCGTTGAGGATAGACTGATTTTTTTACAACATGCATTTCCCATAGATGCTTGCCCAAGTATACTAGGGACTCATCCTCAATGGGTTAAAGAACTGTTTTCACTCCTGTATAGAAAGTTAAAGGTGCTTAAGTGCAGATTTCACAGGACCATCCCATAGACATTTGAAAAACTGTTGCTTTGCAAATGGTTTATTTGTGTGAAGATATAGAAATGATGTTACTGGGTTTGTTTTTTCTTCTCCCAAGATGTTATATAGGGAGGGGACTTGTTGGGGAGGGAGATTCCTTCAATATGCTATGAACTCATATGGAAAATGTGTCATGGCCGGGCGTGATGAGTGTCGATGTAGTAAAGACTAGAGTACAACTCCGTAGTGCATGGTGCATTGCCTCATTTACTGCAGCCATCAAAGGTTTCTTCAAGGGGTCAGAAGTTTGACAGATATAAACACAGTTCTCTGGACAGGCCTGAATTGCCCTCTATAATGTCCGCTGAGTCATTCTCGCTGGAATTAAAAAACAGCATTAAACAAAGAAGCACCAGAGAGTGGATGCCTTATAATCGCCTTTAGTGTCACAAACAAAAGAAAAAAAAAGGGGGTTATAGGACAAAGATCAATTCTGTTTGTCCTTGTTTAGAAACACTGGAGGACACATCAACATAGAATAGCGGTTTCTTTGTAATTACATTATTTTCCAAAGTTTTTAGGCAGAGGTTATATCAGCCACATCCTGGCATTTAATCTTGGCTGCATCCCCTCAAATACGCTCCCTTTACACTCCCCCATAGAAATGGTTAAATGCAATCAGTACCACAACAGTCATCTAAAGTGTGAATCGTACTTAACATGATATGCTACTTGTCACTTTTTTTTTTCTATTTTTGCTGCAATCCTTTGTATGAGTGTATCACATTGGTGGAAAGTTGTGGTTACTTAGCCTAGTTCTATGCTGAATCATCCATAGTTGTCATACACGATTTTAGGGCTTCTGGTCAGATTTGCACTTTTTATGTCCTGTGCGTATACCACGACATCAACAGTTGGGTCATTTTAAAACGAGATGAAGTAGTATTGTAGGTTTAAGAATTTCTTCAACAGTATGAAGGTTACGTTTTTTCTTTTACCCTCCAAACCCTCTTTCCCAACTGCTTGTTGTTGTTGATGTGACTGAAAGATACTGAAGTTTGTAACAGGGACTATCTTTCGTCAGTTCTGAATTACCACCGTCCTTTTTGACAACTGAAAAGGAGAACCTCCCTCCCTCTTGTCAGAGTCTTTATTAGAAAGTTACTGAGGAGGAACAATTTCTAGCGAGACACTGACTCGCAACAACTGCTCAGGCAGGATGCGTGGATGTCTACAGGTCTGCAATGAATGAGACGTTTAATGATCTGCGCGGCAGTTAGGTGCTAGTCACGATGAAAGATGTCGCCGCTGACCTAAGTACAACGGATAAAATAAAACTGTAGTGTAGAAACCAAAAAATTTGAGCACATGATGCTTTGCGAATTGGGAGTTGCAAGACAGTTTCATGAGTGGTTGAATTTGCAATCGTGAACGTGAAGATCGTACTATCTACATGCGCTCAGCATTGCAGTTAACATGCATTATATGTATGGAATCTATAACTAGCAGTAAGCTGTGCACCTGCAACTGCTGCCTGCCCATATGTTGAATTCATGCACATTGCTCTCATGCGTAGTATTCATGTAACCAGAGGGCAGTATTTTGGCGGGTTGTCAAATTTGCAATAGGTATTTCCGAATCTGAAGTCAGTCTTTTGATGCCGTTCAATGGCACGTACATATGTGTAGGGATGAAAAATAATGGATGATGACGTGACGCTAGCAGGCAGTAAATGTGATCTTGCCATGAAATTAAACAACCCGTGGCTTCCTCATCCCCACCCCCCCCCCCCCAAAAAAAAAAAACCACCTTGTTACCCCATCTGTCAGCTCCTGGAGTCATACTGTAGGACTAGACATTCAATTCAATTACCTTCTTTACTTAGATAGTTTTCCCAAGCTTTATAATGAAGATGTTAAGATCCAATTAACGAATGTGACATGAGAAATACTTGAGCAGTCAGATTTAATTGCTTCAAACCACAAAATCACGACCTAGTGCCTCGTAAAAAAAGGAAGGTATGAGGTGCTAAAATGTGTTTAAAGAGATCTCATTACTTAAAGGTAGGGGATACCTTTTACAGACCTCCCAAAATGCAGCAAAACATTAAATATGAACCTCAGGGGACTTGTTTAGGCCACTGCGGAGACATTTGGAAGTCAACAGTTATCTACAATTTGAATAATGCACAAAACTCAACTACTCAGTAGTTTTGTGTGTCAGCCACACTTAAGCCTTTTTGTTGCAGTCTTCTGTATCTTTTGTCTATAAACACAAATCTAAAAGTATAAGAGCTGATGTAATAACATATAGAGTGTGTGGCAAGAATGTATATAGAAATGTTTGTAAGTTTTGATGAACTTTCTTCACAAAATATACATGATGGACACACATGCAGTGCATGGGTCTGCAAAGGTAGCCTAGTAATGTACTGGAATTTATGGTGAGCCCCGAAAAAAATTCAATTCAAAATCTAACGGTCAATAAAAATTTACTAAATGTTACCTCCCACTTTCAATACTTAATGGGAGTTTCTAAAATGATACTCTCTTCAACATACCACTGTATTTATACAACTCTTCATTTAAGGCATGCAAATGGGATTCCCTACCTTTAAATCCCTGATATTGTACATCTCCTCTTTCTTCCTCGCCCATCTCATCCGGGAAGAGAGAGGGGGGTCACCGGAAGCGGATCGGGTAATTTGGATGCGAATCTGTCAATTAGCGTGGATGCAAGAGCCATTAGACCGATTGTCGGCTTCCTGGATGCCCATTGCTTCTCTCTTTCGGCGGAGTCCAAATGAACCTGCGACGAAGGTGATTCACTTCTTGTCTAGACAAGAGACTAGGCTTCATTGCACATGCAAATAATGGTGTCATTCACACGGACAAAATAGTGGGATTTTGATCGCGATCCAAGTACCTTGATTTTTGGGTGCCCGTTCATACAGTGCACTCCCGTTATAATGGACACGGTAATAACGAAATTCCAGTTACAATGAAGTCAAAATTAGGGCCGCAACGTTATCCACCCTATGTATCTTTACTGTTTATTTGTTCGGTTAACGAAATTTTGATCTAACGAAAGAAAAGTGCTGGTCCCGAGGACTTTGTTATAATGGGAGTCCACTGTATGGACAGAAATATCTCGTTAATAGTCGAGTGTAATAATACGATATCAACCAAATTGCGCGTGCCCAAATTCTGCCGAACTGGTGACCCTTGCACTTGTGTTCATGCGCTGTTGTGATGCGTGTGTTGAATGGCGGGATAAAAAATCTCAAGATTATTTGCTCCAGCATTCACACACTCACTTGCAGTGCCAATTATGGTGCTATTTCTCAGATATTGCAATAATTATCACAAATAAAGATTCAAATAATTGCAAACAATCTTTCTGTCTGGTCTACTGCATACTTGCCAACATTTTCATTTGAGAAAGCAGTAGAATCCAGGATGCCTATGCGAGCAGCGCTAGCTTGAATGTTAATGAAATCATTCAAAAGCGGTAGTCTACCGCCAAATGCGGTAGAGTTGGCAAGTATGCTACTGTTTCTCTCTGTCTATCTATTGCAAATGCTGTGTGTTTCCTCAACTTTGATTTGTAATACAATATAAATCGCAAATAGTGAAATTTGAGATAAAGAGCCACATTGACTGAATGAAAAAAGTATTTTACACCAAAGTGAAGACTATCTGTCTATCTGTCAACCTATCCATTGATCTGTCTATAGCTGTGTCTATCCCTCTCACCCTGCCCTTCTCCCCTCCATTGTTTAGTCATAGCCCTGGTACTGACAAGTGCTAATTACTCAGTAGTGAATGCTGAATAATACCCCACAGGACGCTGCAGCTCTAACGCCCAGCGATGCATATGTGCCATGACTTGGTGAAATGCACACAATGTGCAGTATACCCTTCATAGTTGCACTGTGCTAGGTAGCTGATAGCAATTTTCAAACTCTCACAAGCGCCAAGATGTTTGTGACATTGATGTAGTAAACATGACATTCTTTATGAAGAAGTTTTTTATTTCTTTTCTGTGGCTTCAAGTCACATGAATGGTAAATATTGTTGTTGGTGAACACGCTTCATATTTATTGAGTTTCATGATAATCAGATAAAAGAATACTGATCAGTATTCTAATCCTCCTGGCAGTAATTTTCAATATTATTTTCAACATTAAGTAAAAATCATGTATCTAGCCTTCTCAATTTATTGTGTTGTCGTGTATGTTATATTTCAATATCTGTAGAATGATAAATTGCTATTTTCATAGCATGTTTCATGCACTTTAATATATCTTTGTTTAAAATGAAAATAAATAAATGAAATGAAGTTAAATGAAAATTACATAGGTGACAGCAAAGTTCTGATTGCTTGGGCAACTACAGTGTAGGCCTACATGTAGTTCTTGAAAATGTTTTGTACCATGTGTGTTGTTGAAACGACAATGCTTTATCTATGAAGTCAAGGTAAAATCAAAGATTAAACTTAGACATCTACTGTAGATATGATGTGCCTCTGTAAGGAATATTTGAAAATGTTTTGTACCATGTGTGTTGTTGAAACGACAATGCTTTATCTATGAAGTCAAGGTAAAATCAAAGATTAAACTTAGACATCTACTGTAGATATGATTTGCCTCTGTAAGGAATATTTCTATCTCATATTCTAAGTTGGGAATGGCACAATTTCATTCATGGTTTACTCATGATAAAAGCTGTGTCACAGAATTTATTGTGACTTTGAGTTGAAATGAACTCTGTGTGTAAGGTAAAACCTGGGCCACTGTGAGTTCCTGCAGAAAAAAGGGTGTTTCTTTCCCTCCTGGCGATGGGGAAGTTACAGGCAGGGTAGCACCGTGCACCTGTAGTCCCAGCGGTATTTTTATCTCGGCGGATGCAATGACCAAACTGTGAATGATCTCCCTCCCCAATGCTCACATGACTTCAAAACTTCAACGAGGGGAGGAAAAAAAGGGGGAGGGGTAGAAGGGGGTGAGGGAAACAGAAACAAAAATCTAATTTTGGGTACGTAATTTGGGTGCTTTTCCAGTTTGCCAGGGAGCACGGGATAAGCCAAGTTCGTGAAGTTAATGTTGAAAATAATCGGGGGGGGGGGGGGGTGTAGGGGAACAGGGGAAGGGAAGAGGGAATCGTTTTGGAAGAGCACTCTGAAAACAATTGAGTAATGACTCTTAAACCTCATTTCCTGTACCTCCCAGTATAGGATCATCGCTAGTAGAGTGCTGTCCCACTTCTCTCTACCCCTTAAAGGTAGGGGATACCTTTTACAGACCTCCCAAAATGCAGCAAAACATTAAATATGAACCTCAGGGGACTTGTTTAGGCCACTGCTGAGAAATTTGGAAGTCAACAGTTATCTACAATTTGAATAATGCACAAAACTCAACTACTCAGTAGTTCTGTGTGTCAGCCACACTTAAGCCTTTTTGTTGCAGTCTTCTGTATTTTTTTTATCTATAAACACAAATCTAAAAGTATAAGAGCTCATGTAATAACATGTAGAGTGTGTGGCAAGAATGTATATAGAAATGTTTGTAAGTTTTGATGAACTTTCTTCACAAAATATACATGATGGACACACATGCAGTGCATGGGTCTGCAAAGGTAGCCAAGTAATGTACTGGAATTTACGGTGAGCCCCGAAAAAAATTCAATTCAAAATCTAACGGCCAATAAAAATGTATTAAATGTTACCTTCCACTTTCAAAAATTTCTAAAATGATACTCTCTTCAGCATACCACTGTATTTATACAACTCTTCATGTAAGGCATGCAAATGGGATTCCCTACCTTTAAACATCGCGCTTGACAGGCAATAGCCCTTGTGTTTTGTGTCATAGCTCGCCAAATGTCCATGGTTTTAGTTTTGTGAGAGTTAGAGAATGATTTGTACCCATATATAGGGCCTACTGATTTTGTGCATTCTAGTCCAACAAGATATTCAAAATAAGTTCAGAGAGAAAGGAATTTATACACAATTGTATATAGCACTGTCTTTAGTTCAATGTAGTGACAGATACTGTAAAACGAGGAATGTTCGCGTGCATTTTAATTTCGCGAATTTTGCGAGCACCAAGATTCGTGAAATTAAAATGCGCGAAAAATTTCTTATCTACACTATATGCATTGAACGCAAGTGGAAATTTACAAAAATTTCTTGCCACGAAAAAGGCCGAATTTGCGAAAATTTTGTGCCGCGAATATATCATGTTTTACAGTAATTGAACATTGTGCAAAAAGTTACTTGTGAGAAAAACACCTGTGGACATTGGAGATGATACAGTGTTATAGCTGTCTGCTCCAGACCAAAAGATTCCTAACCCACCACTAATTGCTGGAAATGGCCTGACGACTTCAAGCCACTATCCAATCCACTTGGTCGTCTCCATTCTATTATTAGCCCAGAGACTTAGCCATGCTGCGCCTATGGATTTCCGCGTGACAACCATAAATTGGCCTTGGCATTGCTCCCCCCCCCCCCCCCCCCAAAGAAAAAAAGATAAAACAGTCACACTGAAATCCAGTCTACTGTTTATAAACCTCCACCCACAGGCAAACTTTTTAGTTTGCAAACTTGAGGTTGGAAGAACCGCTGGAAAAGAACTTGACAACTCATTGCGGCCAGTTCTCCAAGGCTGCAGTATATACCACAACACTGTAGAAGCAGTGAAGCTACGATAATGGTGGTAGCTATGCTGTTATCAGCTGTATATTGCAATGAAATTGTCCTGTATGCAGACAGTGTGTACAACGAAGCACATAGGCCTAATGTGTACGGATTCAATTTATTTTAATGTTCATCATACTTCATCAATATTGTACTGCAATGTGCATTGTGCAGGTGCTCATTCAGAAGGCAACCCATTGAGGACGAGTCCCGAGTATACTTGGCATGTATCTGTGGGAAATGCATGTTGTAGCAAAATCAGTCCGTCCTCAACGGGTTAAAGTTAATGAAATATTGAAATGCAGAGTACTGTAGGGGGTCACATGAGTATGCCTTGGAAAATACAAAATTGATATCATTTACTATCAAGTGCACTGCATTCTTAAAAAGGAAACCAAAACACCTTCCATAGTCTTAATGTAATTGTCATTTTCTTCAAAGCTAAATGTGGATTATAATCATTCCGTGTTTGAACAGATATTATTTGTAAAATTGTAGGATTTCAATGAAGAGCATGATGGACTATGTGCGCATGTGTTGATTGCATTGGATTAAACTTCCAAAACCTTTATCGTACACATTTTAATATAAAGTAAAACCTATGATGCTGCAAATTGGAAATATAATGCTACTCTGTGATACAAATATACACACAATAGATTTTCTGTATGAGCCATTCACTGTGGGTAGCTATGCATTCTCCTGATGATCTTTGCCAAGTTGAGATGCTATCTTTGTGCACCGAATCTGCATTTCATTGGAAGACGGCCCGGAAAAAAACAATGTGTTCTGCTCTTAGAGGCATTTAAGGGGGGAAAGAGCAAACAAATGTGGTGACCCGCTACAACAAAATGATCCTAAAGTCGGACGAGGTCGATTATTTGAAAATTGCATGATATAATCCCCTAATCTTTCTGCTTTAAATTGATATAACACATTTTATAAAAATAATCGGCTGCGGAGATATCGATGTTTAAAAGAGAGCATGTCAAGACGTCTGGAAAATCACTGTTTCGAGAAAACGCCCTAAAAGTCTTCCTTTCGACGCAATCGCGATCAAGGGACACGCAAGTCAGTTTTCACCTCTGGACAATAGAAGGTATGCCCTAGCAACTCCCGAAGAGTTCATTTCAAGCACATCAGCGTCGGCGGTCTCCTCACCAACCAATCAGTGACCAGGATGTGAGAAGCGGCTGAGCATAGCGCACCCCGCCCGCACGCACCAGTCCACCAGTCGACTGGGCAGTGTGCGAGCTTCACGCTTCGGTTAGCAGCAAGCAGCAAACTGACCAATAAGATCACTCTGGTCGTTGTTAGGGGCGGAACCTATCTGTGGCGCTCAATCCAAATTTTCGAACCAGATTTCGCTTCGTTGAAACGCCAAAATCATGGCTCAGAAAAATGCTATTTTTTGGTCTTTCCTTTGACCATTTTGCTTCAAAATTTCGACAGATGATAGAAGACATGTTGGACTCCAATAATATATCAAAATCAGAAAATCGTAAGTTTTGACCAATTTTAATGCTCTGACTTCAAACTCGATTTTCACGGCTTTGACCGTGCGCGACTTTAGGACCTTTTTGTTGTAGCGGGTCACAAATAAATGAATTTGGTGGAAGAACTTATGACTGACATTTAGAAAGAGGTGTTTCAAACTTTTAACACACACATACCACACATATACACACACATGGGGTCATCCCACGAGACCGACACCCACGAGTCATATTGCCCACGGGTTCAACATTGAAGAAAGGTCCACGAGTCACACAGCCCACAAGTTATACAGCCTATGAGCTGCTGTAAGGCCCATGAGTCTGACAGTAGGCAAACAAGGCCCTCAAGTCCAACACTAGGCAAACAAGGCCCATGAGTTCAACAGTAAGCAAAAAAGGCCCACGACTTCGACATTACTCAAACTCTTGGGCCTTGCTTGCCTATAGTGTTGGACTCACGGGCCTTATTTGCCTGATGTTGAGCTCATAGGCTGTATGACTCATGGGTGTCAAACTTGTCACATGCACCCCACACACCCACACATACACAATGATTTTGTCGTCATATTTCTGAAATGCATGTCCAGATGTTATTTATCGACACGTTTAGATGCTGAAATGAATCTCCCTTTAAAGACATCTAGCTAACTGCTGACGCCGTTCAATGTAACAGATGAAAGGAAACTCCCTGCATGGAATGATAATCAAATGCGTGACTCTTTATATTGTGAACGTGTGAGAGTATGCACGTACATGTAATATATGCACATACCAAGGTGGTGGTGAAGATGAAAGTTAAGCTCAGACTCCTCCTCCTCCTTGATTTGTTTTGCAAGAGGCCAGACTGTACAGATTGCAAATGTACGTGCACCCAGAAATGAGTATCAAGTTGGAAAGAAACTCCTCCAGACTTCTGTCGCCCAAATCGTGATTTGAGAAACCTGTTTGCAAGAAATGTGAGTCTCTAATTTGCTCTCAAACTTACCAAAAAAAAAGTAACACTGTTACCAAAAGGCATGATTCCAAACATGTTTATAAACAAGTTCTCTTTCATCAAGTTTAGAACCTCACTTTAACCTGTTGAGGACGGACTGATTTTGCTATAGCACGCATTTCCCATAGACACCTGCGCGAGTATTCTCAGGACTGCCCTCAACTGGTTAAATATTCACAAGTGCAAGTCATCTGGTATTCAAAAACACATAGACTGGGGCATTATGATGGATAGACACTCCTTCACTTCGTTCATTGTACTGTAATGTCTCTCTATCATCATGTGTCCCTGGGATTGAATTCCTCTAGCCCCTGTGGAAATGCATCCAGTAAAGATTCACACTGCAAGTGTCATATCCTGATGAACAGATTGGATCGTAAATCAGTCCCAATTTGGCCTTGCCAGGTAAACAGCACAGGACATAGGGGATACATGAGGTTGCTCATCATAGGAATTCATGTTCTGGATAAAGTTGTTAAAGGGAGGGTTTCGTTTTGGGTAGTTGGGGGATTCAGAATTTAAAGGGATGGTGCAGTATTGGTGGAGATGAGAATTGGGCTTTTAACTTTCTGCAAGATAACAAGAAAACACTTATAAAATAGTACAGAGCATACCATTTTAAAAGGAATTCAAAGTTTCTTTGATAAAAATTGGGTTTGGAATAACTGAAACATCCGAAAACAAAGTAAAACAAAGCAATCGCAATAAAGTGTGGGTCCCTCACTTTATTAGAATCGCTCTGTTTTGGATATCTCAGCCATTTCAAAATCAATTTTTATCAAATAAACGTTGAATTCCTCATGGAATTAGACGCTCTTTCATATTTGATAAGAGATTTCTCATTACCTCACCAAAAAAATGTTAGAAACCAGAAATTCGGTCTCAACCAAAACTATACGATCCCTTTAACTTTTTGTGAGATAATGAGAAACCTCTTACAAAATATTAGAGCATACAATTGTAAGACAAATTCAAAGTATATTTGATGAAGATTAGATTTAAAAATCAAACATGGCATAAAAGAAAGTGGTCCTAATACAAGGGTCGCACCTTTATTGGGGCCTCTTTGTTTTTGGATATCTCAGCCATTTCAAAATCAATTTCAGCAAATAAACTTCGATTTCTTCCTGAAATAGCATGCTATTTCATATTTCATAAGTGGTTTTTCATTATCTCACAAAAAAATTGGAAACCTGAAGCCCCATCTCAACCAAAACTGTACC